>NC_050598.1:31709051-31736551 GCF_013368585.1 Megalops cyprinoides | reverse complement strand
TTTTATGACAGAGCTGACATACAATCACCCTCCATCCCAGGAGATGCCCACTTCATCTGAGTATTTATACTGGGATGGGTTACACCGTAGGTATATGGATCACATAAATCAGTCTCAGACAGTTTATGTTACCTTTAACAACCAACAAAACACTCCAATTAACCCTGACAGAACCATAGCGTTGTTTCAATTACTATTAATTACAGTAGCGCTTCATAACACCACCTTTTTTATTATTTATGAGACGTATTACTGCTTTTATTGACTGTTTTAATACTGTAGAATTATAACACATGATGCTACTACTAACGACTGAAAAAGCAAAAATAATATTGATATTGCTCTGAGTTCCAGGAAATCTGTAGGTCTCTATGGTGCAATAAGCCAAAATTGATTTGATATGAATGGAGATATGATCTAGAATCGATGCAGAGTGAAAGCTTAAAGGGCTGTCAAAGTTTGGCTCTCAGGCTCTTAGTTTGAAATGGTTCTTGATCATCAGTGATATAATATTTGTCCCATCAGATCCATCAGATCAACTATTCTGAAAAACAAACGGGACTTTGATTGATTCAAAATATACCAAATACACTATATTGTGCTTCTAGTCTCTGTCTAGATTCTGTTCTAGATTCTGTTCTAGTCTCTGTCTAGATTCTGTTCTAGATTCTTACTGTAATGGTCTGCTGCACAACTTTCACTTGCTCAGCCATTGAACCAAAACATTCAACAATCTGTCTTGGAAGAGGCATTTTTAGGTAATTTTGTTGTTGCTATTGTTACTCTTGTGTCACAGTTTTAGTAGTGTGATTATACAGCTTATAAAAACATCAGGCTGAAGAGTGCAGAATAACTTCTGCTTGTAATTATCTGTGAGTTGCTGTCCATGTAATCGAGCTCTCTGTGCAATGGTGTAAATCAGAGTTTTGAAAACATCCCAGCTGTTTCTGTTTGCAGAGGGGAACAGGCAAGTCAGTGAAGTGAGACGCAGTTGGAGGATTCGTTAATTTAGTGAGGACCCCTTGAAATGACCCCTGGAGACCCCTGGGGCCCGTTGGCCCCCACTAGCCCCCGTTTTCGAGCTTGTGTTGGGAAATCGCACCGCAATAACGCGAGTTATTGAGATTAATTAAAAGCCTGATGCCTGGTGATGTGAAGCGTTCGGTCTCTGGTGGAGCTGGGGAACCGGAGGATGACAGTCATGCACGGCATTAGGAAAATAAATAGATGCTGAGGGTCAGCAGCCTCGGCCTGGCCAATCACAGTGTATCTCCTGTGTTTAGTGCCGTTAATGAGAATGCAGTACTCCACCCTGCTGAAGGAGACCAGAGTGGAACTTCCTCACACATCCGGCTGGAGCCATTTTCCTTTAGGAGGGAATCTGTCCTTTTCAGGGACTGAGCTGCATGTGAGGAGGTCCTCTCACAGCCCTGACGTCAGTCGGACTGCATCATCATCTCCATTCTGTGGAATGGAAATGAGGACTCATTTCGACACGGGCACTGCGCTGCTAATGGCTTTAAAATGGCCAGAGATCTCCTCACACATTCCCCCGCTCCTGACACGTCACACGTCTGCACTTCTGCTAATGACCAGAGGGGGCAGTCTCTGCTCTGCGTCTTTACCTGTGTCACCTGTGTCACCTGTGTCACCTGTGCACAGCCCCCATCGCCATTCTGTGCTCCTCCAGAAAAGGCCACGTGTTACAAGCGTCCTCTCATTCTCTAATTGCAAGACTGCTCTTCCACGTCTACAAAAAGTACAATTAAAACAGAGGCCTTTTTTATTTCTCAGTTTGTCTTTTTTTTTATGAATCCTTTTGTGTTACAATGGATTGATGCAGATGGCTGTGGAATGTGCAGAATTTCATCCCACGCCTCGCCTCGTGATGCCGGCGCTCCTCTGAGCGAGCGTGAATGCTGAGCAGGAGCGGCTTCTCACCTGAGTGTCTCCAAGGTGAAACCTCCGCGTGCTGCGCGTAAAAAGCAGGGCATTATCATTAGCACCCTTCTAACTGCGTTACACAGAAGACGGGGGTCATGCATTTTGTGGCCCATCCATGTTTGGCAGGAGGAAACTGTCAGGGTCCAAAGTTCATTCACGTCCCCCCTGACATGTCAGGCGGTATTTCAGTGTATTTGTGTTTACCGGCAGACTGCACAACTGAACAACTCAATGACTTTGTAATGCATTTACTTCTGGCTGGAAGATGTGCATGCCGGCCATGTTTACATTACTCAATAGACAGTGTAAGGTTGGGGTCTATATGTGCCTGTGTCTCTCCTGAAGGACGTTGTGTGGTGTCTGCAGTGGGTTGTGTTGCAATGGCACTTTGAATGCAGTAGCTGTGCCAGTGTTTGCTGTGTGTTTTTTAGGAAGTGGAGGTACCCTGTGGCGGAGGTACCCTTTGATGGAGGTTAGTCTATAGTTTGAAATGACCTCATTGATCCCTTCAGAGCACATGTCTCCAGGCTGATCTGAGGTCAGCCTGCAGGCACTCCCCCTGCTGCCACAGACATGGGTAGTAATAAGAGATGAAGATTAAAACACAACCACTTATTTCTCTACCTCCAACTCGCAGCTCTCGATGCTCGTCGGTGCTGGACTGGACCTCACTCTACCAAAATATCCTCACATGTCACCTCCTCCTCGCTCTCTTCTGATCACTGCCACTGTCAAACTGAGCATGCTGCTGCTAGCCTACCCAGCAGCCCCTATCAGCCATCCATCACCTGGGCATACCCCCCCCCCCCCCCCCCCCCCCACGCGTGTTCTCCTCATCCGACAGCCACCGCTCACCTGGATCCTCCACCTTTATGCACCTGACATCCCAATCTCTCCTTTCTGTTCCAGGAGAGTGAAATTAATGAATGAATTGTTATATCCTGTAGCGCAGCTCCTCCAGAACATCGTTAGTCGCCATGGTTATGGCAGTAACACGGCAACGTTCGTGCCCACCATCAGACATCATGCTCTCCCTTAGCCAGACATCCATCATCTTCTGCCGTGCCGGTGCTCAGTGCCTACTGTGGTTCCCTGGCAAGAGGACATCACTCACCATCAGTGGCTAAAATTCCCCTGCAGGGTGGACGCCGATATTTCTTACTGCAGCTGGATCGTCCTGGACCGAGCCCAGCAACTGCTGTTCCGGCCCACGTCGGACGCTGTGAGCCGTACCCCTGTTTTTACCTCACTGCTGTTCCACTTCTGTTTATTTGCATCAGAGCTAGCAGCTCACGCTGCATCAAGGTGCGATGCCCTAATGCCATGATGGTCAAAAAATTGCCTTTGTCTGCCTTTGTCCAGAACTGAGGTTTGGATTTTCATTGCATTTTATGTTGTAGATTAAGTTAAATATTAGCCTGGGAATGGGGTGGCATCAGTTCCATAGGTGAAGTGTTGTAATTTATATTGGTTCCTAAAAGTCCACACAGTCATGGTTACATTTGCTGATGTTCACATTCATCTGCAATCTCTCAGTGAAGGAGAAACCAGGGGTATATGACTGTAACTTTTTTTTTTTTAAGTGGAGCCACTCTCTGTTGCTATGACCTCCTTGGTAACACAATCTCAGGGAACATCTGCATTCTTAATGAATGAATTTAAATGTTTGAATAACACTTTTATCACTGAGGTCATAGCCTTGAGGGATGATGTTTTCAGTCAGGAACATAATTGCTAAAACTTTTTTTTTTGGCTGTTTGTATACTGAACCAATTTATCTGTCTTACTTTGAAAGAGACTCTGCTACAATATTATCCAAACCCTAAGATCAGAGGACCGCAGGTTCAAACCCCACTTGGGACACAGCGGGAAATGTGCAAAAATGATATCTGTGTAAGTTGCTCTGGATAGGAGCAAATAAATAATGATGTCTGAGTGCACATGAGTTTGTACTCTGCAGGGCTGTGGCTTTGTGTGCACACAGCACTAATGTGGACCGAGAGCCGAATCTCCTGCAAAGCCAGCATTCCTCGATAACCCCGAGAAGCATTGCTTTATCCATAAATATTCAAAAGGCCATTACAGAATCTTAAGATTCGCCCACCTCTATAGGATGTTGTTGACCACAGCAAACTTCCCACCATCTCTCTTTTAATGAATATTAATGTAGAAAAAAATGTGCTTTTTTTGGGAATTCTGGTGTTTTAATGCAGGGGTCTTAGTGAAAGTGTTTTCCTCATGCTAAGCTCAGTAAGAAGGCGTTCAGCATTGCTGGACTGTTCTCAGTCTGGGAAAAGCAGAGTCTTCTCTTTCTTATTAGCAAAGAGATGATAGCTGAGGGTAAATGAGGACCATGTCTCCTTTTTCCCCTCTGTGGTCTCCAGTATCCCAGAATTCATTGCTTCAAGGCAGATACAGACTTTTACATTTCTGTCCAATTACCTAACTGTTTATTTACCTGTCGAGGGTAACCTAAGCTGCTTGCATTTAAACAGCTATTGGGTACAGCAATATGGTTCACACTTATGCAAGGTTACAACAACTTTGTCCCATCCAAGATTTGAACCTGAAAGGTTTCAAGTCTAATGCTGTAACTATATGGTTAATCTGACCTATTTTTGCCAGGCAAATTCAAGTTAGGATTATTGACAAATATGATAAAATACGCCAAATTTGTGAATACCTAAATGAAGGTGTTTTAGTTTCAACAGTACCTCCTGTTCATAAAGCCAATCCTTGAAGTAGCATATTTCTTATAAACCATAATGATTGCATATAAATATGGAGCCATGATCCTTTTAACCTGTATTTCCCTTGGAATTTCAGGAATAAATCCATAGGAAAAATTGGAAATTGATATTATTATAACTGACACTTTCAAATTGATAGGCAGTTTTCAATAGTGCCTCTGATATGACTAAGCAATGGCCAGTAGAGCATAATCCATCTAATTTATTTTCACCAAATTTTCTTTTTTTTGCAGCAATTTTAAGCATTTTCCACTAAGACCTGTAATGTGGGTGTCAGTAGGTTTGTGCCATTAAAATGTGCCTACTAAGTGACGGAGGACAATACATAGAAAATCACACAGGCATTAATTTTGATAATGAGAATATACTGTCTAGTCAAACCTATGTTGAGTATTTTTTCTCTGTCTGTGACCTCTCTGCAAAGCTCTGCTTGATTTCATCAAACTACCTCCAACATTTCAGTCAGAAGTTGTGAATCTGATGACAGCTTATAACCAGACCATATCCAAGAATATTTTCATCTCATGTTCACCTCACCAGTTTATAATACACATGTATGCATGCTTGTGTGTATGTATGCAGATTTTTTTTTTTTACTTCAGCAGAGTGATGTGTGAATGCTTCTTCTCAGGACCTACAGCTTGTCCCCAACTCCCTTTACCCTGTACCCCATTGCCTGTGCCCCACTCCTATAGTTTGCTTATTAAAACAGCTCTCTCTTTTTTCCCTCTCTCTATCATGAGAGATATAATTTAGTACTTTAGCTCTGCATTCATTACCTACCCCTGCATAAAAAGTAACAAAAACAATCCTATAAAAAAAAAACAACTTAAGTAATTATTCTGTATTTTTTCTGCTTAAAAATGTAATCATATCATATTTTAAGCTTAAATTTACTGCCTGGAGGAAAGTTTGTTCCCAAGTAATACATTTCATTCCAGAAAATGTGAGGGTACATTTAAAATAATAGCATAATGGTTTGTTTTGCTTTTTAGTGTGTGTACAGTGTGTTCTATATTTACATTCCTTGTATATCATTTTTATGATGTTATGACCCCTACACCACTCTGAAGAGGTTTGGGAAGTAGACTGTCCCACCAATGTGTCAAACACCTTTTTTAATGTTTACAAAACAAGAAAACAAGACTTTATAAGTTTGGAAGATGTTTCTTTAATAGGGTGGGCAGGGTGTAAAGATGGTTATAAGTGGTGGTTTGTAAGAAAGCCTATCTGACTCTTGAACAGGCATTGTGTTCAGTAAGGAAGGCCACTGTGTGAACATTAATGGATTAAACATTAAACATTAATCATGGAAGACCTTTGCCAGGTAACCGTTTTCACAGATACCAGTGTTGTTGTTGAGATCAGATTTATCCAGATTTTTCTTTACTTTGGTGTTTCTGTAGTAGCAAGTGATTCCTGGCCATGAGGAAGTCCCCAGCTCTCAGCTGCAGAGTGCGGAGTTTGAAAGGGGTCATCAGCAGCTCAGGCTGTGTCACCATCTCTGTGCTGGTGCCGTCAGGCCCAGGTTTCACTATTTTTAAGACAGAATTCCAAAGTTTATCGTGTTTCACAAATTGATTTTTTTTTGTGTGTTCTTCGTATGGCATTTCTTAATAAAAGTGCTTTCAAAGTACATTTTCCAAATGCTTCAGATTTTGGATGGCTAATTCATCAGGTTTTGTTGGGATTCAGTTCATTCCAAATTTCCCAGAACAACAACAGTTTTGTTGTTGTTTTGTTTTTGGTCTTTCTTTTATCATTTTACTTTAAGCTCTTTATACCAACAGCTGTTAAATAAAGGGCTTTTAAAAGTCAACTCTCTCTCCCTCTCACTCTCCCTCTCTCTCTCGCTCACGCGCCTCTCACCTCATTCAGCTCCTGACGAATCCATCCATTATTCACCACCCACTCCACTGGACAAACAATCAATTATTTCAATGGGAATTATTCACACGAGCCTTTGAATGCCAATAACCAGAAGCAGAGTTGGGATGGAGACACCGAGCGCGGACAAGCCGCAGCCCCTGTCCCCTTTCAAAATAAACAACACGGCCAATGAGAACAGCCCTTGGCTAAGTGCATGCAGATAAATATTTATTATTCATATTTCGGTGATAAATAATTTGATTGTGGATGACGAGCGGTGAATAATGCATGAGGTTGTGATTGGATCGGGGGTGAGTGAGGGGGTGAGTGTCACGCCTCGCTCATGGGGGGGGTTACCTGTATGCCTGCCCGTACAGAGCAGTCCTCTCACCTGCCGACAGCTTCTCCAGGTATCCTGACGAGGTTCAGTATCTACACCAAGAAAGCGACATGCTCCACTTCGCACAGAATTGACAAGTGGAAAGGGACCTTCCCCTGTTACCAAAATAAATAAATAAAAATAAGCGCATCATGGAAAGCTTAATGAATAATTGAACGCTCGCATTATCCGGACCGCGACTGTGCATTGGCAGTCACGCCGCGGTCAAACACTTCTGGATTCACATTGCTGCTGGCATCTGATTATAATGGAGCACTGCTTTATGCGCGTAGGACGAAGGACCGCTTCACACTTTTTGGATGAAAAGGTTTATTCGGAGAAACGCTCGCAGATTTAATGAAGAATTCACTCTGTGCCAGCAGCAGACGTGCTGTTATATTTTTCCAGGAGCGTCTTAATCCATCTGTATTCTGTGTTGGGTTCAACACAACGACACAGACGCAAATAACTGATAAATATGCATTGCCGCAGCGGCAGCAAAGAAAGCCATTAAAAAAAAACCTTACCTAGATATTAGCTTAGCAATAAGGAAACTGGCAATTGGTAAAACTGAGTGCAAAGTGGAAATTTAGCGGGTAAAAACTCCTCTGTGTCCCCCAACATAATAGGAGGTGTGGTCTCCTTGTATGCAGATTTATGTGGCGTATGGTAATCAAGACAGGTGCGCAAGGTCAACTTTTAGCGCTAATTGTGATGTGAACGGCTCCCCGCTCTGTTTAGATCTTCGGTTCGGTTTGCTCGCTGCACACCGAGAGTGACCTGGCTGTTTGGCTGCGTGGTTGTACACATTTTACGGTAATTTGTTGTACTTTTATGATAATGATAAAATGATAGTTTTCTGCAATGTTTGGTAGGTAATTAGCGAACGCAAACGCCAAAGCTTCCCTTACTAGTAGCTCAGTAGTAGCGCTAACTAAGTAAGAAGGCTATCTATGTAACGTAGGCCTACCACGAAATCCTGCTGGGGTGATTAACGTTAGCTTGCAAGGTAATTTGCTCACCTGCGTGCATTATAGTTGCTGAACATTCTTTGCTATTAAAGTATTATTATTGATATTATTATTATTATTATTATTATTATTAATAGTAATACTCAGTGGTGTGCGTTATTGCGGTTACTACCATAACGTCGGAATGACGTGGTCCAATAATCACAACAATGCGCATCCTCAAGTGTGGTGTTATATGTCCAAAACTGATGCCGATGGGGCGGCCACTTTCAGACCTGTGACGCCATTCCTGCTCGGGCTAAAGTCTCATCTGCGTTGGCTGACAGTGATCCTGAGCAAAGACTATTTATTTTAATAGTTCCCATCTCACTAGGGATTGGTTGTTGGATGGCCCTTGCTCTAAGACCCAACCTGAGAGACAGGCTGGTACATTTCTGCTGTTTGTGGGAGCAGCACACAAGAGGCCAATGTCTCATGGCGTTTTTTTTTTTTTAGGGGAAAAACCTGAATTGTCTTTCTCTAATTAAGGGTGTCCTTAAAAACAACATTTTATCATATGGCACCAGTGTAGAGAAACAGAAGGACATAAACTATGAAATCTGAATTCTGAATAAAATAAACTGATGCTGTACACAACTAAAGCGCTAACCAGCTTAACATCAGAGAGGTGCTCATGTTTGATTCTTAAAATATCTGCTCAGAAAGTACAATATACTGTACTAAAGCGGTATTGATAATATCTTCACCCAGCCATAAGTGAGTTGTGTCACACAGTGAGTTTATTAAACCACTAAATATATTCTAAATGCAGTATTATTTTGATTTAACATCGATATATCACAGCTGTTGATAGTGAAATGGCAACAGTGTAATGCAATGATATATTTAGCAAAAGTCACAAATAGGTCTGTGCACATTAAATATCCTGGAAAAAAGCATTCTTGTTTCAGATGTATGGTATGTAGTTATTATTATAGTTATATTGTATTATTATATTTTTATGTGACTGCATGTACACTCAAATGTCCATATGTGTATTTAAACAGTAGCTCTGTTTTGTTGTAGGCATGCAGTGAGACTGATGTTGAAGAGGCACAGTCATAAAAGGGTGGGGGGGGGGGGGGGGCGGGGGGGGAGTGGGGGGGGGGGGGGGGGGGGGGGGGGGGGGGAAGGGCGAGGTTCCCGCTCATTTCTGTGGTTCCATGTCTCTCACATCCACTTCCCCAGCTTCAAAAGCTGAATATTTCATTTGACCCTGAGGTAAATCAGGCTTTGAACTTATCAAAGTGGTTCTTATGCTCCATCGTCTGTCCTTCTAAACTTATTTCTGGGGCAAATTGTTCTTATTATTCGAAAACCTTGGATTTTCAATGAACTAAAAAGGAAGCTAAAGAATGGCTCTTTGGATCTCTTTGGAAAGAAGGCTCATCCTCATGTATCACGGGCTGGAATGCTTTGAAATATCAGTGCGTATGAAGACAAGGCATGATTTGCAGTGGGCTTTGTCTTAAAAGCAGGTCCTTGATGCAAAATGAATGACGTCATCAGGGTGTGTGATGCAGCATGCTCTGTGATGTATACTGTATGACACCTCACGGGTTGGCAGATTTGTGTCCGAAGCCCACACTGTATTTTCTCGTCTTTCGTTTCAAAGGCACATTGATGTTATCATTCAAAAACTCATCAAAAAATTAATGAGTGACAGAAATAATTTTTTAAAGATCCTGTGGGCCTTCTGCTGCCGAGGCCCTCCTGCCTCCCTTTTGTCCCCCGAATGTTTCCAGAATATTCAGCCTCTGTAGTTACTGAGTGCAAGAGAACTTCAGTGCCTTCACAGCTAGACAGTTATTTATTTGGCTGTGATGTGCTGAGAGCTGCGTGTCTGTGTGTGTGTGCGTGTGTGTGTGTTCACCTGTGTGTAGCGCACATCAGTTGCATAGTCATTTCTGACTATGAAAGTCTCATTTGACAGTGATAAATTCTCTCATTTCTTCTCAGTTTCTTCTCTAGCTACTTTTTGTTTTTCGTTTTTCTCTCAAAATGAATAGCATTACTGTATGTTACAGTTAAGTGTTTCCTACCTCTTCCCTCAGTCGTACCGGTCAGGTAGAGGTTTGTGTGAATGGATCTGCTGAGCGGTGCAAGGGTACGTTTGACGGAGAGATTGAGAGGACCAGTTCATTGCCCATTCAGCTACACCCACTGGGACTGGCCTGCTGAAATTATTATGCAAATGAAGAGAAATGTAATCAGTATATCAGTATAAATGTAATCAGTAATCAGTGTATACCTAGTCCATCTTCAACAGTTAAAACCTTCTTAAAATGCCTCACAAAATCCATAACATCGCTTTAATTATTTGTGTATGTTTTGAAATGGCCACATATGTGTGTGTGTGTGTGTGTGTGTGTCTGTAAAATACAAATTTTAAACCGTTTGAACTTTCATATATGCAATTTCATAGGTTATTTATTTCAGCCACAGCCATATACACGAAGTTGTGTTTCCTTCCATATGAATCATATTTGCATATACTTTACAGTATATTCCTTACATTTCAGATTGCATTTTTTAACATACTTCACTTTTTTTTTTTTTTTACTGAGGGTTGGCGTTATGCATATAAATATCAAGATCAAAGCAGTCTCTGTAGTCCTAAATTCTTTTCGCTAATTTGCAGTGTTATTTGTTTTTAATTAAATGTGGACCAAACAATGGTAACCCACTTTTATCGGTAGTTAATTTGGTGTGTTTTAGCTTTTGGTCTGATATAGTGCAATTGCCACTTGAGCAAGGTTACGGTTGGCTGCAGAGTTTATCAGGAGTGCAGTGGGATTTTTGACGGGGTCATGGCGTATACCCGAAAGCACAACAGAGTAGGAAGTATAGCAAGGGGGAAAGCGGTTTAAAAGAGTCTCTGAGTCTGAGAACGCAGAACAAATGTAGCCTTTAGGATACGAAACGCGAGTGCTTTGTTAGCAGTAAACACACGTCCTTGGTGTTGTTTATTGCCTTTCTTCACATGGATGTCTGTCTGTGTGTGTGTCTATGTCTGTGTGTTCACGCATAGACCTGCATGTGTGTATATATCATATTCATGTAATTATATATGAATGTATTCAAATTGTCAGTGTTTTTCTCTGCATAGGCAATGCTTATGTGTTAAATCTATGCCCTTTAAGTATCTCAGGCTGAATCCTTCCAGCATTTCAAAATATTTGAAGGCACATTCAGAAAAAAAGTGTAAGGCTGGTACTCACTATGGATGAATACAATAAAAGTAAATTATAAATAGTCATAAAACATATGGGCATGGAAAATATCCAAAGTATTATTTATACTGCATACAGGAGGCAGGGATCCAAAAATCTGACTATATATCATGTGTTATTTTAGAGCAGACATAAGATTTGCGGTTCGGTAGAAAGGACATTTTGTTGGTCGTGATTCACCATAGGTGAATAAATAAAGGTGATGGCACTTTAATGGCTCAGGGACATTTCCCAGACTCCATCTCTGCTGTTAACACCATATACACCAGCGATGTCTCCCGCCCAGTTGAAGGGCCTTCCGTGTCACCTGTTCGTGATTAAAACATAAGCGCGCTCATACAGTGGTGTGGCAGAAGATGTGACAATTCCTTCGTCTGTTTGCTGAGACGTGGCCGTCGTCGTGCCGTGTCCATCGGAGTTTAGCAGTGAGAGTGGGCTCTTAAACAGCTGCTGCCGAGGGTGACATCACCCCCCAGGGCCGCAGGAGGAGTGCGATTTCTCTCCTTTAGCCTGGTGAGTCAATCTTATCTGCTGTGCTGGACAGACCGGGAGGCCAGCAGATCGGACACTGATCCAGACCGTAAGCAGCAGTACACAGTGTAGTGCAGTTTGTAGATGCTTTAAATATAACCAGGGGCTTTTGGATGTTTTTTAAGCACTTTTGGGTTTTTGTTTAAAAAAAAAAAAAAAAAATCTCCTAATGCAGACTTCCCGCTACAGTGTGGTCATCACAGCCTCCTCTGCTGTTTCTGGTGGTGAAGCACTGTCATGGTGTGCCGTGTGTCTTTATTGGATAAAAGCTAGCATGGTGTGTTGTGTGTGTTTTTAGGGGAGCCAATGTGTCATGTTGTGCTATGTGTGTTTTGTGTGTGGAGATGCCGACTGGTCGCTGAGGCATTATCGCGTGTGTGCCGTCTGATTGCCTGGGCGGTGTCATGCTTCATTGTCGACGGCGTCGATCAAGTGGAAGTTTGTTTTGCGATGGCTGCAACTCCGCTGCCATCTGATGATGGGCTCCGGTCTGGAGAACTCTTCAATGCGGGGCCTCTGTGCTGGAGAGGCTCAACTAGGTCAGCCATACTGCTGTAGGACTCCTCTCCCTCTCACACTCAATCAGGGTTTGAGAATCTCTGGCTTCGTTCATGTGCCTTCAGGGGCCGAGTCTCCTTCTTTCTCAACCCCATTATAGACAGATAACCCGAGGCCGGGTTTACAGCACTGTGCCGTTAAGCCTGATTAGTCCAGCCATTTTTAATTTTGCATGCATGCCTAAACTTCATCCAGAGCCTAAACAACATTGTTTTTCTCAAGTCACTTTTCTCAGCTTACTTAAATTACAGTATATTTGGAGAATGGTTGTGCGAGTGTATGGATAGTTTTTTTAATTTTATTTTGCTTCTTCGTTGTTTTTAAATGTGGCTGCAGACAAATCCATCTACTGTTTAAGCAAGGTTTATCAGTGCAACCTGTGAGAGATTCACAACAATATAGCCATCTGTTCCAAGGACTCGTCATGCCGATTTCAAATCAAATTAAATGCTGACATTTCAACCTGCTATTGCTGGAGGAATGAGGGAGCTGGTTCTCTGCAGCAGACAGAAGGTTTCAGCCATGAAAATGCACCTTTTCCGTTTTGTGAACACCATTTATTGGGAGGGTTTATTTAATTAACATTGTGGGGAAACAGGATTCGGTGGAGTTTTGAGTGTAGCACGTGTGAGATCATGCAGATCTTTACATCAAAGTGGTGCGCTCGATTACCTCTCCCAGTACAACCGTGCTGTGTGATCACATTCAGAAAGATACTTTTTTTTTGCCTTTCTCATAAAATTAACTCCCTTTAGGGAACAATAAATTGAAATCTCTTTTTTATAAGTAAAAAGCTGATTAGTAATGACACCCTAGGGATGCCATAATTAAATTATGCTTTACGACTGCTGCAACTTGACAGTCATTTGAGGAATATCTAATAATTGGCATCCGCGAGCCGGAAGATTAAAGCCACAAGCAAGCTGTGCTGATAGGGTGCAGATCTGGTGTGAGAGCACCAAGCCCCCACCACAGCTCCCAGGGTCCCCACCCCCGCCCCCCCCCCCCCCCCCCCCCCAGCACAGAGCACAGAGCGCAGGCAGAGTGACCCCTCTCCCCTGCCCCCCTTTCCCCCTCACTCCCTGCCTCATTTCCTGGGTAGACAGTGAAGTACAATATGTGATGAAAAATTTGCATCCTTCTACTAAATGTTCAGTTTTGTGGAATGTGGGAGTTTTTCTTCCCTTTTTTTAAGCTTTACTTTGTGAATCCTCTGATTAAGAAACGCCGCCTTACAAAAGCCCTGAAGGCGGTGAGTCTCTTTTAGCACGTCCGGTTCAGAGGGCAGTAGCTGGACAACCCCTGCAGGAAATGCTGTGTAGCTTGGTAACGAATATACAGCTAGCTGGACCTGATCTGTCGTGCATAGTTAATATAGAAACTTGGTCTCAAAGTGGGGTGTAGCAGGAGCTTGAACGCAAAGTTTGGGATCCTGTATATCTCTACTGGAAATTTTGAAAAATGCATGAATAAAAATATTCATAGGCTGTGAGCCAAGTGGGAAGGAAGAATCCCTTTGAGGCAGCATTCAGCCATCACCATTTGGAGTCAAGTCCCAAACGGAAGGTCACATGGGACATATCGAATGCCTCAGAGGAAGCAGACGATGTGTCCTTCTGGAAACCAACAGAAAGTCTGTTATTGCTGTTCTTCTTCTGGGAGTATAACGGGAGGTGAATGCAAATCAGTGTCCCAACATGGGGATAATTTATGTATCACTATGGGTAGTTTGCCCAATGGTCATGTACTAGGGTTTATTTAAGTTTATCTATGTCTTATGCTGATTTTTTTTTCAAGTGAGCACTACAGCTGAATAAATAAATGTCAGCTACCTAGCAAGCTAATTATCCTTGTGAATCTACACTTCTCTAGCTTTACTATTTACCAAAGTAGCCAGCTAACTAGCCATTTTAAGTTTGCTGGCATTTTTTTTCTGTTCTAAATTATCACACACCTGCAGTGACTCAACTTGTCCCAAATCTGCTTGTTTTTAAGACAGCTGGGCAGTTGGTGCCACTTTAGCAGAATGATACAGAGGAGACACAGAGGCAGAAGGCACTGTTCTTTTATTTGGGACACAGCCAGAGGACCCACAATGCTTTCAACAGCAACAGTCTGTGCACAGAGCAGTATACTGCACAGTGGTGTCAGTGTGGGTGGCAGAAAAAACGATCTATCTATCTTGAAACCTAGATATAAATAAATACAATGAAATATATAAATGGAAGAAATATAATAAGAAAAAGAATTTGAGGAAGAACAGTCTTTAGTGTGTGTTGTCACGTGCTAACTAATTCATTATGAAAAGTAATGAAAGAGAAAAAGGTTTATGAGTCTGATGTCACGTGTTAGAACACATGATAAATGGAATGGGGGTTATTTTCTGCGGGATGCGTGTGGAGACCTGGGAGGGACGCTGTGTGGCCCGAGCGCTCTGCTTTTCCCAGCCCTCAGTCTAGTCAGCAGAAGCGGAAACGCCGGGGAGTGCTGCCTTTGTGCTCGCCCTCTTCTCTGCTTCATCATTTCATCAGGGCTCTTTTCCGCAGCGATTTTGCAGCAATTGCTGGCGCTCGTCCGCCCGACCTCCCGCTCTCCGTCGCAGCGAAACCACGCTTCCGAGACGATAAAAACCGCAAGATTGCGGGCCGGCTTTATTGTCGGAAACGAGTAGCAAATTTAATTACGCAGGATTGCGCCTCGGCGCGCGTCACTCTGAGATGAATGCATCTAATTTGCAGGGCTGAATGGAATGGCCCCTCTGGGGGTTCGGAATGGCCCGGAAAATCAGCAGCTAAGCACTGCACAACACGCGCACTTACCGCCGGGGTTCAAAGGGTTAAACCCACTCTCTCAGGGCTGGTTAAGGAAGCACATTTGTATCACCAGTGAACATAAAGAAACAATCGGTCTTATCTCCTGTCAATACTCCCCCTCTTTCTGAGAGGGCCAATATTCATTATTTTTATGTGTACACATGGTTCTCTAACTGTGATAAATAAGGTGTTTGGGTCAGAGACTGGGCTCCTTCCACATAATGAGGGGTCATTTGGGGGTTACTCCATTATGTTGGAAACTGACCTTTTGTAATATAATGCCCCTGTAATGGGGGAGATAATACCAAGCTGCCATTTTCATTTTTACACGTATGACACAGTGCTATCGATCAGCAGAGAGACAAATATGCATTCCACTATCTTTGTGCATTTGAAGATGTGCTTTATGATTTATTTAATGTCAACAGTGCAGAGGATTTGTAATGCAAGCTTTTCCCTGTATGACCTTTTGCATTTTCTGTGTTTGTTTTCATTTGAAATGCAGCTAATTTGAATTTGTATCCATCTGTAAATTGGACACATATTGTCAAAAAGCAGCTCTGATTCGCCCCCCTGTCAGGGGTTAGCAGCAGGTCTGTCGTTGTGCAGTCCAGGCTGAAAGGTGAGATTGGGGAGTCCCGTTAGTGGGGGTACTGGGGTGCAGAGGCCTGTGAGGTGGCTGTGACATCACTGCGGTCCTGGCCACTGGGAACAGCCTCTGAAACACTGCAGAGTCTGCTCAAAAGAAGCAGATTTCTCCAGAGATCCTGCCAGATTGAACTGCGATCGTAAATCCCGTCCTGCCTGAAAGCCGTGCTCATTAAAGATATCTGATAGAGCCCTCTGAGCTCCAGAGAAAAGACGGACTCAGGGCTGTGAAAGATGGGGGAGAGATCACCTCCCCTCTGTGCTAAAGCCATGCTGTCCTCAGCACTCTGAGAGGCATGATATTGGCTGTCCCCTTAAGAGTGAGAGGGTGAGGGGTGATGTGGGCTGTCCCCTTAAGAGTGAGAGGGTGAGGGGTGCTGTGGGCTGTCCCCTTAAGAGTGAGAGGGTGAGAGACATGCTGTGGGCTGTCCCCTTAAGAGTGAGAGGGTGAGAGACATGCTGTGGGCTGTTCCCTTACAGCACTGATTTTCAATCCTGCTCCTGGGGCCCCCCTGCTCTGCACGTTTTCCATCTTTCCCTGCTCTACCTACCTGACTGAACTCATCAGTGGCACTTTTGATTAGCTGAGCACACCTGATTTAATCAAGAGCATCACACTAATTTCAATCAGGTGTGTTTGGAGCAAGGATAGACGGAAGATATGCAGGACAAGGGGCTCCAGGAGTAGGACTGAGAAACACTGTCTTACAGGGAGTGAGAGGGTGAGACACGCTGTTCTCCTAGAGAGGGAAAGGATGAGAGTTCGACAGACTGCCATTACAGAGCATGAAAAATCTGCTATAGATTCAAAGAATCATCTGTCTATCACACTTTTTTTTTTTAATGATCTAATTTTTAATGATCTGAGTTTCTTCCAAATTCTAAAATAACAAATACCTGTCTCTGTTATTAAAAGAAGGATTGTAAGCCATAATAATACTAGCTATCAACTCTGTATTCGTCAGTGAAAGCCAGTGATTAGAGCAGACAGGCATGCTCATTAAGAGCACATACCCTTCCTCAGATGGTTGTTTCAGGTTGACTTCATATTAAAAGTTGGGAGAGGAATGCTCTTCACCAGCGAAGGGTAAATTAGACTTTAACAAGCACCTATTCCTTCAGTGGCTTTAAGGCGTTATGCTAATTGGGATTGTGGAGGTGACAGATGTGCTGTACTTTAATTAAGGCCTGCGATCACCACGCTGTGAGACCTCTCCATAATTCCGTATGTTTCCTGTGCTCTTTTTATCGCCTGTTTTCTGGCTGGACAGGAAGTCCGCTGCATAACTGAGTGCCGTGTCTGGCGTCATACCGCGTTTGGCCAGTAGCTTAGTTCACCAGAACGTGGTTCGCAGGTGTGCAGCGGACACACAAACGGGAGAAACTGTGGGGGTGGGGGGGGGGGGGGGGGGGCTACACCTGCACCTTTTACTTTCTTTAAATATGAAGTAAAAAACATTTTCTTTAAATGTAAAAAAAAAACAGAGTAGATTTGCTCTTTAATGCTGTCTCTGGCTGGCGCGAGGAGGGTTCCATCTACAGTGGCTTGAAGCTGTCCATGACTGCTTATTTCGAAAGAGCACAAAATGAATTAGGTTTTTACCAAACAAGCTCTGCAATTAATTTTCATGAAGATTATGCGGTTTTTGCCTACTTTATTAAAACGTGACTGTTGACATATATGCTAACAGCTGAAGTTAATAAATGTAAAAATATCGATGACACAGTTTTTCCACGATTAATGATAAGAGGAACTGTGCCTGTGCAATTTGGCTGTAATTACATAAGAGTAATGTAATGATGCACTAAGACACATATGTGTAGTGTTAAAGAGACACAGCACATCACAGCATACTGTAATGTTAAAGAGCAGATTCAGACACGGCAGGTTCCCCCTGACAGATCCAGGATCAGTTCTGAGGCTTGCACCTATAATGATGTAGATGACCTTTTTTGAGTGACAGGCGATCTGTTCTCCTCTCAGCTGTCAGCGATTAGAGGCCAGCTGGTCAGCCTGACTTCACTGGCTGGAAATATGTACTGTTCACCTTGACGTTTTTCGTTTTTGATCCGGCCAGTTCTACCTGTGTTTTTCTCTCTCCCCCTCTCTCCCTCTCTCTCTGTCTGTCTGATGAGTGGGGTGGCAGATTGGTGAAAGCCCATTAACAGGCAGGGAGGGGAGCGAGGTGAGGGGAACAGCAGTGAGATCCAGGGGGTCTGTGCTGGTGACGTTTGTGGAAGCGCTCCCCCTACCCAATGGTGCATGGCCTCTCGCTCATTTGGCTGCTCCTGGATCGTAATGAATTCCAAATCGCTCTCCCTCTAAAAAGACTGCAGAGCGCAAATTGCAAGTAATTTATTCAAATAGCTCCTAATACTTCCATACTGCAGCCAGTTGAGAAATATGGGGGCATTAAATGCAGTGCATATTAAACTGATTGTTTGTTAGTTCACCACAGTCGTTTTATGCTTTGACACATTGTACGGCCGACTTATAAAAACAACCATAACGCTCTGCTGTTTACTGTTTTTAATAAGCGCACACAGACTGCGGAGAACGTAATAAAGCTAGCATGGATTATGTGTCTGAGATAATTCGCTTTCGCATTACCTTGATACTCCTCAGTCTGTTGTTAGGGTTTTTTTCCCCTCCCCTCCAGCCGAACACATTTCAAATGCAATCCTTCCCTCTGTCTGGACTGTTTACAGGCTAATTCGGGGAGAGGAATGAGATAAGCACTGCCTGGCTGTTTTTGCCTCTTAATTTACCCCATTGCTTCCCCTGCCTGAAGATGTTCAACTTTGTACATTATCTGCAATGCAATAAAAATGTTTTTGAAAGTGTGACAAATTGCTTTTTTAATAGGATTATTTGGGAGAGTCTTATACAATGCACTCTTTAGTGCTTCTTTTATTTCACTGGCTGATTTGGAGTCTAATTTGACGTGATTAGCGAGCCAGTGCGCGTTGGGACAGACAACAAAACTTCGTTTTGCAAAGTCGGAGATGCAAGGAGTCCGCTCGCTCCGACGGGGACGTGCTCCCTGCCTGCTTTTGAAACGGTGTGTGCCGCTGTGATAAATGTGCCGATGTGTTTTTCTCTGGGAGCCTGATGTTGTGGGCTATATATAGTGCTGAAAGATGTGTACATGGAACAGTGAGTGAATGCTTAGCTTAAAAGCAGAGGCCACGTGGCCGCACAGCCGCACCGAAGAGAAACGGTGACGGACCTTCCTTACGCCACACACAACCCGCGGTGCTTTATATACAAATGATCAGCAAATGATTAACCGCAGATACAGTGAGAGGGAGCCGAAGAGCTCGCTCTGTCAGGGTGAGCGAGCGGGTGTGTCAGTGTTTGGCACCAGCTCTCTCCCTCGTGGTGGAGCTGATTGGCTCCCCGGCCGGCCATGCCTTCAGATCCCTCCCTGAGCAGGCCAGCCGTGGCTGAGAGGTGTTGAGGAGCCCTGTTTGTTAGGGAATAGAGGCTCCTTTTCCTTGCCGCACCTGGCACACAGGGACACCCATCCGTGAAGAATGAAGTACTGCTGCACAGGCAGCTATTAACCACCTATTCACCCCGGAGATGGTCTGAACCCAGAGCCAGTGACCCCAGCCTCCACCTTCCTGCGGGCCTGATAATGGCTTTAAATTGTTCGTCATTTTATTCTCATTATTTTTATTGGTTATTATATTGATTGTTATATCCAAATGGACATGATGTGCTTTACAGGGCAGTTATTCAGCATGAGAATATAATAAAATAAATCAAAGAGAAACGATTGATAGACCAAACTGGGAAAAACAAACCAAAAGAAATTCCCTGGCCCTTAGAGGAAGATAGTGAGGTGTTGATGCTGACGTAAACGCATAGAAGTCTGGGGTAAGGATACACAGATATGCATAAGAACATTCCCTCCAGGGCCAGGGTACAGTAGCCCTGCAGGCACTGTGGCCCTCTAGGAAAAGTTATTCATGTTAGTGTGCATCTTTAGGAGGGAGAGAGAGACGGGTGGGGAAGGTGTGAAAGATGATTTAAAAAATGAAGGTGCAAAAGCTCTAACATACACCAATACATTTAGGTGCAAAGTTAGGCTGGATAAATAGTTTATATTTAAATAAGTAAATAAGTGCTATTTCACCCACAGCAGCTCAAGCCTGTGGCCCCTAAACAGACAACCATGCCTAAGCCATTTTAAAGCCCTAATCTCCTAATAAGATTAGAAAAAGTGGAAATGTGTTTATGCATTACTACAGATAATTACATGTCTTGTCATATACAAGGGGTCTATAAATATGCCCTAAATCCACAATCTCTAATATTAAGACGAATTTATGAAATACATGCATAATGGATTTCAGAGTGTATGTCAAATTGAAAACCATTGAAAATGTTTATTATTATTATTGTTATTTAGGGTTTTTGTGTGTGTTTTTTTCCACCTGGTTTGAGGTTAAATGGTTTAATTTATATACAGTACCAGATATGGCACAGTGTCCACAGCATTGCGGTGCCGTCTTATTACAGACCACTGGCTCCAGATTGCATGATTTCCTGCTTTAATGTGGTTGCCCTTGGTGACAGAGTGACGTCATCGGAGCAGCAGGTGAGGGCAGCTGTGATTTCACCCAGGTGCTGTCGATAAGACACTGCAATCGGGGGCAACCGGTGAGCTGCAAACAGGCTTCAAAGATAAGAAATCTCAAAGCGTCACCCATTAGCAGCGGATGCCTTTTAACTTAATTATATCAAATGTGTCAGCATTACCTTTGACATGAAATCATTTTCCCCACGGTAAAGAAGCTCAAAGTTAAAGCATTAATCCCCTGACCTGTTTGTTTTAGTCACCGCTATGTTTTGTAACACAGCGTGGATGTCGTTCACAGTCGTTCAGTGTGAAGTACCTGAGGTGCCGCAAAGCTGCATTTGACACATTGAATCCAACACACCTTATGATTTTAGCCCAGGTGCAGCTCTTTGAGTTAGTCTTTGGATTGGACCAGGATTAAAGCGTGACATATTTTAGTGTGAAACCTACAGGAAGCATCACCTGCTCTTTCAAAAGCTGCTTTGAAATTTATCAGACTCCTTTATCAGAGTGTAATGAGCGACTGTGAAGAGCTGGGAGAAAAAAAAAACATTCAATAATATAAGAAAAAAAAAAAAACAGGCAGCCATTTTGTTTAAGCTTTGTAGCCACAGCAGAAAGAAGTGAGAGTTCTGCACAAGAACGCTGGAATGCAAAAGACACGAGCAACAATCGGAAAATACACACTAAACAGAAGGGGAAGATGGGAAATGTATTTAGCTATGGCAAGAGCACAGGGATTCATTTAATCCATCCATAAACACATACCACAAAAACAACAGAAGCGCTGATAAGCGGAAAGAAATAGCTCAGTAGCTTAATATACACAGTCGGTGCTTTGGCTAAGTGCTTTATAACCTTCTAGGCCAGCCTCAGTGACCAGTGGGCAGCACCATATGGCTGTGCCATCATTTTGCTCTGAGGTGGAGGATCACAGGCCATTCATCCCAGCTAAGCAGCAGTGTAGCATAGTGGTTAAAGAGCAGGGCTCCTTACTGAGAGGTTGCCGGTTCGATTCCCCACGGGGGCACTGCTGCTGGACCCTTGGGCAAAGTACTTAACCCACAATAGCCTCAGTAAATATCCAGCGGTATAAATGGATAACATTGTAAAAACCTGTAATTGATGTCTGTCGCTCTGGATATGAGCGTCTGCTAAGTGCCAATAATGTAATGTCATCTTTCTGTCTGTAGTCTAGCATGTATGTAGCACTATGTCAAACCAGGACTTGAACACTCTCAGGGTCTAAGGGTCTTTATAGTATGCGCACTTTGTATCCTGGGAAACGATGTAATGCATTAATAACTCATGGCATAAATTTTAGTGTGAAATTTATCTATTTGCTGATGTCCATTTGCACCCTCCTCACACAGCTTGTCTTGCTATAACGCATGTTCAGGCATGCAAATTGGACACTTGGTGTTATGTGGTAGGGGAGCGCATTTTTGGTAACGCAGGTGTGAGATGGATGCGCCGTGTCTGAGTGAGCAGAGCTACGCCACGCGGGCGGGAACATGCCTTTCCGTGGCTGCCTTGGAGCCAGGCGGAATGCCGCTGCACACTTCCGCGTGCTGCCCGGGCGCCCGGGTTTCGTTCGGCAGGCGTGTCTGACCCCGTTACTCCGCTTTATCCCATATTATTTATCCGGCTTTGCTCGCACGTTCGTTAATTTTAATTACAGTGAGTGGCAGAGTGCAGAGGTAGTGAAGAAGAGAAATGCTAATACTCTGGAGCAGGTATGAGCAGAATGAAAGGACAGGTGACATCGTTTACACGGCAAGACTTACAGAATCCACGCTGCGCACTGCCCACTACCCCCTAACCCCGTAATTCCTTTTCCTTCCGTGGTTATTATAACTCAATTTTTTCCATAACACGGTGCTCTTGAGAGACACAGCTGCCGTGTTATAGTAGACGGTGGTTGTAGTCACACTTTGGAAAAGAATAGCACAAGCAGTGCTGTGTTACAGAGTGCCTGTGTGGATAGTGGTTTTCTGCGGAGATCACATTGCATGCGAAATGCATGCCCTGCAGTTAGCCTAGCGCGATGTGACCTGATGTTCGGGCTTTAGAGAGGTCATTATGAGCGGATCACTCCAGGGGATGTGCTCTCTTACAGCTGACCGCAGTGCACCCCTACTCTCTCTCTGACCCTGTGGGGTCTCCAGGAGGCCAGCGCTGCCGCCGCGTGTGTGCATTTACAGAGGCTATTGCCTTGCGCTCATGTGGCCATGCTTACTATGCATATGCTTTACACAGCATGTCCATGTACACTGCTAAGCAAGTGTGCTACTAGAAACACATGATCATTGGACATTATCAAGCATATGCAAATATTCTGTATATATGTTTCCACTGTTCTGATGTGACTCTCCTCGTGTAAATGATTCTCTCTCTCTCTTTTTCTCCATCTCTCTCTGCATGTTTGTGGAGGATGGTGCTGCTCTCCTGGTGTTGATATTCAAATTCAAATAAGCTTTATTGGCATGACCACGCAAATGTACAGTATTGCCAAAGCAATTTCCCCAGAAATTCTGGAAAAATGCCATAAAAAACCTGAGACAAAGAGAGATTGAGAGTAGGAAGGAAGAATACAGTATGTGCATATCTAATCTGGGTGTGTGTGTGTGTGTGTGTGTGTGTGTGTGTGTGTGTGTGTGTGGAGGATGCCTTTAGCTTGTGCTTGGTGCTGTAGCACCTTAGGCCTGTGTAATTTATAGCGTTCTCCTGTAGCGTCTCTCTGCATCTCTCAGTGTGTGTGCTGACCTTTTCTGCAGCCGGGGATGCTCTGTGTGCCACTGACTCCTGTGAATTATTCCCTCTGAATCCTAACACACCTCCAGGCCTGCAGCTCCGCCAGCATCTCTCTACTGATTGGGGGTGGGGGGTGGGGGGTGGGGGCACTGTGTGTGTGGAGGGGGCGCGCGGATATTTATTAGCCACTAGTGAACTGTCCTTTTCGGTGCACTCGATTTTTACAGCATCTACATATTGCAGTCGTTGATGTGCCAACTGTTCTCAAAAGGACAAACTGTGACCGGAGCAGATGAACTTCTGTTTCAGACTGATTCTTCTTTGTGCATTCTGCAAATTTAAACTATTAGACAATAATTCTACAGTATTTACCTCTCAATGAAATATAATTAAAATGATTTCTGTTCTTTTATTGAAAAGCTTAATATTTAAGTACACTCTAAATTTGCTATGGGGTGTTAGGCTGAGATGTGCTAAATGTGCTGTTTTTTTGACAGCGCCGTTAGATTAGGAAGCTTGTAGGAATGTGTGGTTGTGAGCAGGGGGAGCGGAGATGATCACAGTCAGTAAAGCCCTGAGCGGTGAGCGCGAGGTGCGGATTATCTGCGGCTGGGGGCTGAGAGACGCAGCCCAGCTTCACAGGGCCCGCACGGCTCGGTAATCTCACAGCAGAAAGCGCAGGATCACCGCCAATCCCCCTCGGCTGGATTAGAGAGTCAGGTAGCGCACGCGTTACCTAAGTCCCGCGCCGACGTCCTCCACTCCACCAGCTCAGCTTTTTCAGCAGGGATTTTTTTTTTTTTTTTGGGCGAGGGGCCATAGTGCGGTTCGGCAGATGGGACCAGTCTGTGTGAGGAGGCATGACAACTTCCAAACAGAGGACAATGCAGTTTCACTGAACGCAAGCGCACACACACACACACACACACACACACGCATACACATACACGCACGCGCACACGCACACACACATACACGCACGCATACACATACACGCACGCGCACACACACACACACACACAGACACACACACACACACATACACACAGACACACACATACACGCACGCACACACACACACACACACACACACACACACACATAAACATATACATACACATACACATACACACACACACACACACATACACACGCACACACACACACACACGCAGAGCATCAGTGAGTGTAAATCCCATTATCTATAGTGAAAACGTGTGTGTTTTGCTACACTTCTCAGATTAACAGTAAATACTCGTAAGCCACATCTTAAATTAACCCACACTAAAACAGAAGTAAGAATGTAAGGTACAACAAAGGTAAGATACATATATGGTATGTATGTCCTGACAGGCATTTGCTTGGAGGCTCATTTCCAAATCCTTGAAAATGTAGTTCATAAATATCTCATAGTAACGGCTTCCTCCGCCTCCACACCCTTATTGGCTGTCCTTTTGTGTGGTGCTAGGCTAGCCTACAGGGAAAGGGTCTGTTGAATGCTGCAGCATACAAAAGCATTTATTTCTGAGGCTCTCATTAAAAGACCGTCTCCACACACTGAGACGGCTTCCCATTCTTTCAGACTGACTTCATAAATTGCTGTTACACTCCGGCCTGTCTGTCTCTCAGCCCCTACAGGCCGGAGGCCACTCCCACCTCCCCCTGTGAATATGGGGGATATGCATGCTGTCATGTGCAGTGTTATGAATCTAATCATCTCTCCACTCTAACGGCACAAACCGCTTACCTTGTATAAATTTCGTGGATGAGAAAGGAGAGGTGCAAGAGTCCCAAAGTTCTTCACCGTTCAAACTTTTGAAGCAAAGGAAACCTGAAGGATCTTCTTGCCTCGGACTCCCGAGCAGAGGCATTCTGCCTACTTTCTGTGCTTCTGTCTTTGTTTGGCACTTGGTCCCCGCTCTTTCAGTGTTCATCCTCATTTACGAGTGTGTGTCTGTGTGCTGGGGGAGGGGGGGGGGGGGGGGGGGGGCGCTGTAATCATAAAAGATGTCAGAATAAATACATCAATACATTTACATTGTGAAAGAGGATGCTGGCCTAATATTTGCCTGGGTGATTTGCAATGGAGACACTTAGACACTCATTCGTTTGTTATGACTAAAAAGGCTTGCTTTTTTGCCTCTTTTTTTTGGTAAATAAAGCAGTCCTCTTCTGTCAGCGTGTTTAAAAGATGAAGTTATTAAACACGCTCGGAAGACAAGCTTAATTTGGGCTGATTTAACCTACAATGATAGTTTTGCTCTCAAAGATATTGAGATATGGAAATCGTTGAGTGCCGGTGTAGAAATTGCTGTCAGCTGTATAATGTTGTTTGCTGAATATTTCCAGCATATTGCGGGGCGCTGCCTTATGTGAAATGAGTGTTGTTTTTAGAGTGTTAGTGTTCATTTTGTTAGGGGAGTGGAAACCGCGC
Source organism: Megalops cyprinoides (assembly GCF_013368585.1). Lineage (NCBI taxonomy): Eukaryota > Metazoa > Chordata > Actinopteri > Elopiformes > Megalopidae > Megalops > Megalops cyprinoides. Next base: position 31,711,039 of record NC_050598.1, on the reverse strand, counting down.
AGATGGTCTGTAGATCGTATTTCAGTGCCATCTGCACTTTGGTGTGTATCACTTTGTGTTTAATAAATGCGCTCGCTGCATGTGTGCAGTGGGCTGCTGCTATTCACAGCCGCATTAGAGAACCAGCGCCCCCCCCACCCCCCATCCCCGTAATAAGGACAGCAGTTACATGCGTACAGTCCAAGTGTCCCAGAACATCGGCCGGCCGCCCCGCTTATACAGCACACAGATGCCAGCGAGCCTCCTGGAGTGCATTATGATGACAAACTGCACTGCCAGATGGGAAAAAAAAACCTGATGATTCATAGGAAAGGGATATCATGCCCACCCGCATTCATAAATAGCTGTGAAACAGAGCCCCGGGATGCCCAATCTGAGCAGGGTGGGTCTGCGCGTTAAGCGGTGAAACCGTACGTCTCGAGGGTTAGCCGTTTGGACATGCAGGGGTTGGTCACATGACTGCGGGGCTGTGTGCGGTGTGCCTCTCTCTCTGCCTCGCCTGAAATGCTCAGAGCCAGGGCTTCCTCCACAAACTCAGCCAATCTGAGGCCATTATTTCCGCACTTGTGTGGAAAGCTTAGAAGAAAAACTCCTAAAATATGACAGTGACCCCCCCCCGGGAGGTGCAGCGGAGAGGGGTTTGTTGAATGTACCTGGAACAGTGTAAGGTGTCACATCAGCTGTGGTTAGGATCAGGGCCGGGCAAGCTAAGCTGATCCTGGATATTTGTCTAAGGCAAAGGGACTCAGAGTAAACTGTGTAATTTATTTATGCTGCCTTTCACTGCAGAGAGGCATAATCACAGTACATGTATTAAAAAGGAGGCAGGATGTGGTATTCATTAATATTTTCCCATAATTTATTAACAGTCTTTGTTGGGTAGCAGTGCAACATCATATGTGGCGAAATGGACTTGCAACCAGTGGGTTGTGGGTTCCAGTCCCAGAGGAAGCACAGAGCATAGTACTGAGCCTAAATGGCTTGCTCTCAACACTTGCTCTCGTAAATGAATGAAATGTCAGCCATGCTATTCAGCCAATAAGGTTGTTGATTCAGTAAAGCCCATGGCTGTGTCAGAAATAATAAAATATATGTACAAGTGTTTTCTTATGCAATAAGCGTGTGTTGTGAAAAAACATGAAACGGATACTGAGTTCCCGTGTTTCCCCTGTTTCAGAACATGGCTGTGATGGTTGGACACACTGCCCAGGAGAGGAGAGGAGCATCTCTGGAAGGGCGTCTCTGTTACAGGAAGCACTGGTGAGAAAGGATTCATATGTCCCACCCCGCCCTCTTTCTCTCTATCTCTTTCTCTTTCACACAAACCTACTCACCTCCATACATTTAACTCCTCTGATCCTAGCCCATCTGTTCCCACACATATCAGCCCAGACCATTTCCCCAAACTGGTCTCTGATGAACCTGTCACAACAGACTGCCTCTGATTGGGTCTAACCAGGCCCGTTAAGCCTTTTCTGGGCGCAGCAGGCCCTCACAAAAGCTGAAAATGCATGTGAATTCCGCCACTACCTGCCGTGGTTTCAGGATGGCCCACTGAGGACGATAGAGAGGGAGTGTGAGCGGAGACTCGGAGGAGTTTCATGTGTGATTGGAGATAGTGGAGGTGAGGACCGTAATCCCGCCCAGACTGACAGCCGTGTGCACAGTGACAGCCCTGTTTGTGTAATACACGCTTCCCTGCGGGGTAAGGGCAGGAATAATTAATGCAGTGTCATATTAAGCAGACGCCGGCACGCTGTCGGGGAGGGGTGCGAGTGCGCGCCGTGGCATTCCCACATCAAATCAAATCAGCGGCAACATCGGGCTCGCACCCCGGAGACGGCCGCCTGTCTCTGCGCATGAGTCCCTTCTCCTCCGCTTGTTGATACCGAATCAATCACACACACACACACACACACACACCCCCGACAGCGCACATGTATAATTGAAGGCCTCTGCTGGCTGCCCGTCTGTGTGACCACAGGTCT
>NC_050598.1:31699051-31704051 GCF_013368585.1 Megalops cyprinoides | reverse complement strand
CCCCCCTCCACCACACACACACCTCACTTTGGGCCTCAGCCCTCTCCTCCTCATCAAGCAGCCCAGATTATTAGGGTACAGTAGCAGTGTCCTGTCTGGGATTTGATCCTGCAACCTTCTCCCGGATCCTTATGTGTCCCCCGAACATTAACTCTAATTTACCCCTGGGGGACATGATGTCAGGTTTGACTGAGCTGTTGACTGACTGCTGGTCAAGGTTTGACATTACCTGGCAGGTGTCTGATTTGAGGCAGAAATTTACTGTCAGAGGTGTGTTTGCACAAACAGAAAGATACAAATGAAGGTGTACATTCACTGTGTTTTTGGTACTTTCTAGATCTTAAAGTCTGGGTAGCTATCATAATTAAGCTTTTATTTGTAACCCTAAAACAATTCACTCAGCACATTGCTAGTCTTTACTCAAATACCAAATACAATGTACCTACTGTATTTATAATGTCCAGAAATAAGTTCCTCTCCTCTTCCTTTACACAGACACACAAGGATATAGAACATGATATATATTTCTCTCACAAAAACATAACTGCAAATACCTGTCATCTCATGTCAATTTCTAACGAGGGTTCAATTAACAGTGAAATTTTACCAGGTAAGAGGTGTGGAGGAGTCAAACCCTGCAGGTCCCTTAGGTGAGAGGGGGAGCAGTCTGACAGACAGCGTGTATGCGCGCGCGTGTGTGTGTGAAAGCAGTTGTGCCTAAACTTCTTTACTGTCTGTGAGATTAAAGCTCAACAAGACGCTCTCCCCCCATGCGAACGTATCAGCCAGACCACAGAGCTCTGCTCAGCACCTGTGCACCGTGATGAATCTATGCATATATGCTCTACTATTAACAGCGTGCAAAATGAATTATCTCTGCAGTGTACCTGGGTTATTTCATATTGTCATGCACCTTATTTTTAATCATCGGAATCAAAGGAACCAGAAAAGCCAGAAAAATTAATATTAGCTACATCCTTTTTTTTTTTTTACATCTGGAGAACAGCGCGTCGTTAAGGAATGTATTTCCAGCCGAAGCAGGGAGCCGGAAACGGTTCAGTATTAAACACACGCGTCTTTACTAATGGGGGTTGACGTTTTTAAATTTCACGCCAGAGATTTTAATTTGCAAGGGATGAAATGCAGGTATAAACGTGTGATTAGAGAGTAACATGCCAGGTCAGAAGTGTTTAGTGTTCGGTTTGAAAGAGACGTTTTTAACACATGCTGTCTCTAATTGTTCTCACAATTTTATTACTGCACTTTTAAAGAAGATGACCTCAGGTGTCTCAGCATAGACACTGTCTCTTCAGTCTGGTGACTGTGTCACAAGTCCTGTTTCCTCTTTCTGTGATGGCCATTCCTGTCCCCGGGAGCTGGGAAGTGGAGATTCAGGTTTCAGCAGCGGTTTCTCTTTACTCTCATGGCATAGGGTGCATTTTTAGAGAAAATCAATCCCGGGGGGAGTACTTCCACAAAGAGTACCTTTGTAAAGCAGCGAACCTGATGACTCAGATCAATGCTCTGAGCTACTGATGCACCCAACCAAATTAAAGCCAACATCTCCTATTTTTTTTTTTTCCATGTCAACCGGAAGAAAGGCATCAGTCTCTGGTCCATCAATAAGGCCAATGCTCTACAGGAATAGGAGAGTAATTGCAATGATTAGCCGTTAATTATTAAGGAGTGCCACTGGCCTTCCTCGACATGGCCTGGTCACATACTTTTTAAGTAACAGTGGGGGCACTTCTCCAGCAAGCTCTGTTCTCTATCACTTAATTAGAGACAGCCGGGTGCGATTAAGTGGAGTACATTTGTCTTCACTGTGGCCACAGAGCTCTGGCTGAATGATGGCTCCATTGCCACCAAGAAACAGTGCCTCTTTCCAAAGCAGTAACACAGGAAGCATGGCCCCTTAATATAGGAAACAGGACCTTTCCACACAGGAAGCACAGTCTCTCCACACAGGAAGCACAGTCTCTCCACAGGAAATGCAGCCTCTGTCCACACAGGAAATACAACCTCTATCAATAGGAAGTCTCTCTCTCTACAGGAACAACAACCTCTCTCCATAGGCCATTGTGTCTCTCCCGAAACACAGTTTCTCTCCGTAGAAACAGTGCATAGGTCTCTACAGCAAACCTGGCCTTTCTTCCGAGGAGCAGAATGCCAGACACACACACTGATGAAAGATTTCTGAGTTCCGGTTGCCTGATAAAACCCAGTGTCAGAATCGATCTCTTCCCTCTTCCGCAGATATCCCCCGTAGCCTGTGGATTGTAAATGTCACCACCGAAAAAGAGGACTGCATTCCAGAGCATTTACATGTGAGATAACTACTGACAGGACAGCAGGAGATAATGGAAGATCTCAATCAATGGAGAGCGAATTGCTTTTATTAAGGGCTAGTTGGCTGGCTAATGAGTGTCAAGTACATTGTCACTCAAAGGTCAGCCTCGATGGTAGAGCGATTTCAGCCACCTTTAGTCACGCTTGGCTGACAAGGCCGGACTGCCCCCAGGCTCTAATTGGGAGCAGTGGCCTGAAGAATGTGACAGTTGAATTTGAGATGGCCTGCTCCCCCTCTTCCTGCCCCTCGGCCTGCTTTCAGCGCTGTCCATTAGCATTGTCACAGGACTTTAGCGCACAAACAACTCAATGTCCTTCCACTTAAAACAAGGATCCTTTTCTTTGCTTGGCAGTCAATTATCTGTTTGGTTAAGCAAGGCGATCTGTAAGACTTTAAAGAAACATCAAACCAAGGAATGCAATTCTCTCTCCAGAGCTGTATAAATATGCACATGAAAAGAAGACATTTCTGCTGTTTGTGTCATTAGGTATCTTGCTGTGACAGTTGTGTAAGTCACTCTGAATAAGAGCATTCTTCTTCTGCTCCTTCTTCTTCTTTTTATTGTTATTTTATTATTATTGTTATCATTATTAAGAAGAAGAAGCATAGCAGTGTATGGTTTACACAGGGTTTTTCCACTAGGCCTCTTCACACACACACACACACACACACACGCACACACACACGCACACACACACACAGCATGCCCCATTGAGATTGTTCCGCCAACTGAACTGTATGATGACCCTTTAGTACAGTAAACACAGCGTGTCTATCAGCCAGTCGTGTCCTTTATGCTGATTGGCCCAGGGGTGGTGGGGGAGGGGCAGTGGTTACTGAATCTCAGCACAGCCAACACCGGTCAATCAGAGCTGGAGGGAATAGCCCCTCCCTCCTGATCTTTAGAGCCGTGGTGTGCCGTGGGGCCTTTGGGACTGTAAGTCTATTGGCCTGTCTTGCTGCTGGGCTGTAATCTCTCTCTCTCTGGCCTGTATGCTTATATTTGCTGGAGGTGTTGTTAGGTTCCCATGTTATTTGCTGTAGGTAAAGGGCACAGTTGATTCTTTTTCTGTATTTTCTGTTGGCTCGGTCAGTTTTTTTTGTTGTGCACTATACTCCCACTAGGTTCACTTTCCTGCTTGTGGATGTGTGTTTACTTTGGGTAAAGAATATGATTACTGATGTGTTTTAGCTGTAGATACAGCATGTGGCCAGTTTGTGCATTTGCTGTAGATGTTATGTGTTCAGTGTCTTTTTTGTTATGACAATGATCTTTATATATAAGAGATATAAATTCATTTAAATGATCAGACAAACTGTGTTTTTTGGGAGGTTTGTGCTTTGTCCCGGTCTGTCCCCTCTTCCCTCTCCCCTTCTTGGGAGGCCCCCGAAACGTGGACATTTTCTGACATCAGTAAGTCGGGCAGTGAGTCAGTGGTAAGGTCAGACGTTTAAAACCCTCAGTCCTTGCTTTCGCCGATGGCGTTATGTTGCAGAATTGTTTGAGAGGAAAAGCTCAAAGCTGCTCAAATGACTTGTTTGGTTGTTGGTCCCTGCAAGAATTTGAAGAGTGAAAAATGTTCAGCTAAGAAATCAAGAATGGGGACTCCTTACCCTGCAAACCAATGTGTGCTTACCATCTATCGCTAGCATGGAAAGTTCTGATTGCTAAGCTATCCATAGGTGTGTAATGAGCCGGCTTGTGAATTAGCCAGTACTTATTATAGCTAGCTCCTCATTATAAGCTAGCCAGCTGGTTATTACAGCCTGCTAGCTCGTTATCATGTCGATGGGCATTCAGAAAGGCAGCCAGCGGCTTCGCCCCCGAAGCTGGTGCTTCCACAGACGCCCTCGGAGGGGGCCCCTCCTATGGAACAAGGACTGCCTGATTATGGCGGCTGGGGCGCCGCCGAGCAAGGGGAGGGGGTGCGCGGAGGCGTGGGGGTCAGCTCGGGATACAGCCTGCGTGTGTGCACGAGCCACAGGTGCAGTGATGTTCCTGTATGTGTGCATTTTCTCCAGGTGTGCTGCATCGACTCTGTGTCTGTTCCCTGTTGGTAAGGTGAGCTGACTCTTGTTGCATGCTGGTTGTGAACAGTTTGGTGCATGGATTGTGACACATACGGCATGCGTATTTACGGCAGGCTCCAGGTATTCCAATGTGTTTTGATCAGTATGTGGCAGCAGTTCAGTCCTAGATGTGTTCCTCTCTCAGCGCCTTCTGTGCAGGGCTCTGTCCTGATTGGTAACACAGAGCACACCTCCATGCTGCCAAACTCCATTACGCTGCTCCTCAATATCTATTTAGGAGTGACGGGCCTGTGTCGCAGGCGGGGGAGGGAGGGGGAGGGAGGGGGAGGGAGCAGCCAGGCACTGCACACTTCCCCAATCCACACAGACTAGTGTTGTTTTTCAGCAGTCGCTGTGTGTGCTGGGATTAATGCTGGCAGGTCTGGAGGATGGCGAGGCTGGGTCTGAGGGTGTGAGGCTGGAACCTGATACCCCCACCCTGACCCCTACCCTTCGCCTCCTGCCCCTGCCCTCCTCTTCTTCCACTCATTCCTGCTAAAGGTGGCACCTGCAAGGTTTTTAGCTAGTGTGAGGGTGTGTGGTGTCTCTGAGAGTGGTCTCGGTGGTCCCGCGATGTCCC
>NC_050598.1:31626551-31694051 GCF_013368585.1 Megalops cyprinoides | reverse complement strand
CAAACCTCAGATCCTGAGTATCCTGAAAGCATCCCGAATTCATACAGAGCCTGCCTATGGGAATGAGTGTGGGAAAATGATATACCAATAAAAATATCCTAATATCCTAATAAAAATTCAAGGAAGAGGTTTGACTCCTGAAACTGTATCCCTTCCCCTTAACGGCAGTGAAACCTGAGGTCAGTGTTAAATGAGGAGAAAATCTATGAGTCTGAAATGGTATGTAATTCAAGGAGTGCATGGTGTCACTCAATACTTTCAAACAGGGATCGTTTCTCCTCTCATAGATATATTACCATAATACCTTCCCTTCCACTGCCCTTCCACTGAGTGTGTGTGTGTGTGTGTGTGTGTGTGTGTGTGTGTGTGTGTGTGTGTGTGTGTGTGTGTGTGTGTGTGTGTGTGTGTGTGCGTGCATGTGAGAGTGAGTGTGTGTGTGTGTGTGTGTGTGTGTGTGTGTGTGTGTGTGTGTGAGAGAGTGAGTGATTGTGTGAGTGAGACAGAGAGAGAGTGAGTGAGTGTGTGTGTGTGTGTGTGTGTGTGTGTGTGCGCGTGCATGAGAGAGTGTGTGTGTGTGTGTGTGTGAGAGAGAGAAAAAGAGAGAGAGAGAGAGAGTGAGTGCATACAGTGAATGCTGGTGACAGGCCCTGCTTTAAGAGTACATGGCGAAGCTGTCTCAGGAAGGTCTCTGTCTGGTGGAGAACATGATCTGTGTGCTTCCTTTGACGGCCCTCGGGAAGCTGCTGTTCTCGGGGACTTTAATTGGCTGGCCTGTGCGCTCCCCTGTTTTAGCGAATGTCAGATCACACATTTCATATCTGCCCTCTCCTGTCATTTCTCTGTAATGTTATTACCAGCCACATTTTAATAATTCTGTTCCCGGGTAAACGGTTGTCTGGGAATCTGAATCGCTAATGCTCAGAAGCTGCAGTTAGATGAGCATACTGCAGCAGAATTGTTTTCATGGAGCTGTTGCCGTTGGAAATGATCCCAGCCATAAGACGAGCTGTTTTAATGTATGCCGGCTGGATTTCTTTCTTTCGCAGCGTGGAAGATAAATGAGTAAAATGCTAGACCACCATTAACATTTTTTTCACTTCAAATATTTTACACAAACAGTATGTACCCTAAACCTCTTCTTCTCATAATAATAATCAACTATGCAACATTTTTAATTTATAATAGCTGTAATATGAGGGAGAAGAAAAAGAGCTGCGGAAGATGATGATTATAATCATTACTATTAGCAGCTGTAGTAGTTGTATTAGTGCAGTATACAGAGGCGAGTTTCGATATCAGCAATTAAAAAACGTAATTGATCCCTTAGTTTTGTGAATTTTGTGTAGGATCTGTTAGTGTTGTGCAGTCCTGTGTATGGAGCTGATATTCAATGCTGGAAAAGTAGATCAGCTTCACAGAGGTTGTCACACAGAGAGAGCCAGAGGACAGGAGGGTCCTTTGGGAGTGCACGGAATGGCAGCTCTCCCCCCTTTATTCTCTGAGACCTGGAAGCCCTGCATTTTCTGCGTCTGTGTGTCTGTGTCTGTGTCTGTGTGTCTGTGTCTGTGTCTGTGTCTGTGTGTCTGTCTGTGTGTCTGTGTCTATGTGTGTGTGTATGTGTGTGTGTGAGAGAGAGCGAGAGAGAGTGTGTATGTGGGTATGAGAGTGAGTGTATTAGTATGCATGCATGTGAGAGAGGAAGACCATGATAAGCCAAGAGGATGTGCTGTCTTAGAGATAGAAGAAGATAGTGTGGGAGAGAGAGAGAGATAGTGAGGGTGGGAGAGAGGGGGAGATAGTGAGAGAGGGAGAGAAAGAGAGAGAGGGAGGGAGGGAGAGAGAGAGAGGGAGGGAGAGAGAGAGGGAGGGAGGGAGGGGGAGAGAGAGAGAGAGAGAGAGAGAGAGAGAGAGAGAGAGAGAGAGAGAGAGTGGGAGGGAGATAGAGAAAGAGAGAGGGAGAGAAAGAGAGAGAGAGGGAGGGAGGGAGGGAGAGAGAGAGAGATAGAGAGGGAGAGAGAGAGAGATAGGGAGGGAGGGAGAGAGAGAGAGAGATAGGGAGGGAGGGAGATACTGTAGCCTGTAGATGCAGTGTTATTGCACCCCTCATTAATCACTCTCTGCATTCTCACTGAAAGGGTTTTTATATGCTGGCTAAGCAGAAAGCCACTGCCACAATGACAAAAAGGGAAATTAAAAACATTTATTTATAGTTACTATCTGTCCTGGGACAGACCTGACTAAATAATGACCTACCTCATGCTTAGTCTGTGTGTAAATATAATTATTTATTTTTTCCATTTATTTCATTGGCCTACTCTAGTATGCCATGCTGTTTCTCACCCCGGGTGCATCGTGTGTCTTTGCTATACGCACATATTTCACTGCTCACCTGTACCTCACATGGCCTTATTCTGTTCATGATACCACAGTGCTGCCGGACATGTGTCCATTGATTATTATTATTATTATTATTATTTTACAGCAAGTTTACATTTAGTAAACAATATTAAATTTGCATTAGTATTTACGTAATAAATTTCCGTTATGTAAAATTAATTATTACAAGCGCTACATGTTTGCGTGCTAGAGCAGAGAGGGCGGGGATCGGATGACTGTGGTTTGGAGAACAGCATTGTGGGTAATGTGCATTTGTCTGACAGGAGAGGCTCTGTGCTTCTCGAGACTCAATGTTCTGCTGACTCTCATTTTGCACAGCAGTGAGATAAACAAGGAATTAGCTTCGCAGGGTTCGTTTGCCTTTTTCAGGTCCTCGTTTTCCCTTTTTAAGGGCTTGGGGGGGGGGGGGGGGGGGGTGGGGGCGGGGTGTGATCAGGTCCACCTGGGCAGGTACACCTGCGAGGCTAACGAGGACACAGCGTATAATGAGAGCAGCCATCAGTCAGAGGGCCCTCTGCAGGTGGGTGGGTGCGCTGGCGGCCGCTCTAACCTGCACCGGCCTGCCCATGGAGGCTTAGAGAAGCTTAAATCTCCTCCCTGTCACCTGTAAGACACCTGCGCTTGCATCTGCAGCAGGGCAAAGGCTATCTGAGCCCTGACGTTCACAGGAAGCACTTCACACTACAACACAAAGGTTAATCTCTGGGCTTGACACAGTGAAGCTACCTGACAGTGCCAACCTGAATCCCTCTCTCTCCTTCTGTATCCCCCTCTCTCCCCCTGTGTCACAACCCCCCTGTAACTCTCCACACCCCCCCCCCCGTATCTCTGCATCTCTTTTTTCTCTCAGTCTCTCTGAGTGGGAACGAGACAGAGATACCTGTCTTGTGGCTGCAGCGTTTTCTCTGCCCTCTGCCTCTGTCAGAGACACACACACACACACACACACACACACACCTGACTGAGAGGGTGAGCCCGGAGCAGAGCCACCAGGCTGAGCCCTGCCAATCACATTGCGCTTACACGTGCACATATAATGAGCCTAATCGCTCTGCTGTTGCACACGCTCACACAAATGAGTCTACATCTCAAGTGCTTCTGCCAGTTTTGCTTGACGGGTGTTGTCTCATTAGATGAACGTTCGACCGCTGATGTTATGACAACTAAAAGATTACAACGCCGTAAGTGACAGGAGAAAAGCCCGATTGAATGGAGTCTGCTTCCTGTTGCGCGAGGCTTGCCATTATGCAGGCTGAGAAAATGGCGGAGCCCCCGATGGAATGACAAAGCGACAAAACGGCTTTGGAATGGGCGCTGAAGCTAATTAGGCAGTTGTTATTCATGTTTGTTCGTGCATCAATAGCAATCAGCCTCAGTCATTATGGTCCCGCTATGTTGTGTCGTGCAGGAAGCACGGGCCTGTCCCCGTTGTGCCGGATGGAACCGGTACGGGTGTTTCCGCCGCGGCGCTCAGATTGATGCCGCTGCTCTCTCCTGCCACCTGCTTACTGTCACGCCAACACGTCACACATTTATCATAGCGGCCCGGAGCCGTACCTCACTGCGGTGAGGCTGCGAGTGTGAGTGTTCAACACTACGGACACCCCTGCAGATACCCACAGCTCAACACCACAGACACTCCTGCAGATACACACAGTTCAGCACCACAGACACCCCTGCAGATACACACAGCTCAACACCACAGACACCCCTGCAGATACACACAGCTCAACACCACAGACACCCCTGCAGATACACACAGCTCAACACCACAGACACCCCTGCAGATACACACAGCTCAACACCACAGACACTCCTGCAGATGCACACAGCTCAACACCACGGACACTCCTGCAGATACAGCCCTGCAGATACACACAGCTCAACACCACAGACACTCCTGCAGATACACACAGCTCAACACCACAGACACTCCTGCAGATACACACAGTTCAGCACCACAGACACTCCTGCAGATGCACACAGCTCAACACCACAGACACTCCTGCAGATACAGCCCTGCAGATACACACAGCTCAACACCACAGACACTCCTGCAGATACACACAGTTCAGCACCACAGACACTCCTGCAGATACACACAGCTCAACACCACAGACACTCCTGCAGATACACACACTTTGCCGCCACGGACAGTCCTCCATGTGCCATTTACTCAGCACCACATGCACCACAGCGACCCTGTGACTCTGCAGCCCACTCTCCTAATTACTGACCAACACTACCACCATTCTGCCTGACTCCACCTGTGCAGAAGGAATACCAGGCATGGCTGAAGGTTTCATTTTGGTCTTGGGTAAATCAATGTGTGTCTCTCGACTGGGATGAACGTAATAATTATTCCTAAATGTTCATTTTATAGCCAGTTTTTTTAGAAGTGGTATTTTCTCTTTCTGATGGTATTTTCTTTTTCTGTGTCGGAGCTAGTTTATCGTCCTGCTAGGTGTCCTTTTAAATGAGCTATGCAGTCTACAAAAGATTCCCACAATCTAATTTCTTTTCTCTTCATTTTGTTTTTTTCTTTCTTTCTTTCTTTCTTTCTTTCTCTGACTTTGCAGAATGATTTCTTTAAATTTTCTGTCTTTTCATGTTTTTTTCACCCCACTGAAAATGACTTTTGTTCATGCAAACGTCTGGATAGTGCCCTCTTTGTGGAAGAGGTCAGGCTATCTGCTTATCAGTGGCTCAGTCTATTGGCTGAACATTGTGCTGTGAATAGACTCATTAGAAGACAAGGCTGCAGACAGCAGAAACACACAGGCGAATGCACATAGCAGGACTCCGGGGGGGGGGGGGGGGGGGGGGGGCACCATGCACTGTGCCACTGAGTGCCACACCTTAGGGTGGGATGGCACCAGTTGCTTGGATACCTCGGATGGGAACTGAGCAGTTGGGTGGCAATCTTTTGTGGGGATGGAAATGAGCTTCGCCAACGTTTTCACCTTTTTTGAGGGTCTGTGTTTGCCTCTTTTCCCTCTCTTGTTTCCCGCGTTCCCCTGTGTCTAATCCCTTGTAATAGCGCTTGTATATTGTTTCAGCTGTTGCATGTTTGCGGTGTTGTCTGTATCACATGCCCCTGCATTGTTTGGAGGGTTTGAGCTCAGTTTGAATTTGGCTTCTGTGAACACACACAGCCCTGTTTTTTTTTTAAGCGTAGCTCCGCTTCTGTCTTAGTTATTCCTGTTTTCTACATGCATGTCAACACGTGGCAGTTTAATTCCTCTCACTGAAAGGAGTTTTTTTCCACCTCACCATGTACTGCTGGTGTTTGATTATTCTAACCGTACTACCGAGGGCTCAAGTTGTCGTATGCATGAATGGACAGATCCTACCTTTAATTCCGCTGCACGCGGATATTTGCATGAAACTTTGTCCAATTATTTTCCTGGCAACTCAAACGGCTTGAGCTTTACACATGGATAGTTAGGAGGTGTCAAATTTTCCTCCTGTCATTGGGGGCCTCTAGTTTGTTGGGCTGTCTGTTAGGGGATTGTGTGTGTGTATGTGTGTATGTGGGAGAGAGAAGGGGAGGGGATATTAAGAGCTGTCTGGCGGCAGGGTCACCTTTCAGAGTAACTTTTTTTTCCCCTCCCTGCATCTCCGCTCCCCCTGCCGATCAGAGCAGGCTCGACTTTTTCAGAGAGGAGAAAAAAAAAACATGCTCATAAAACGCTTTTCTACCGGTAAAGGTAATTAGGCTCATTAGGAGAGAAATGAGAGGAATTTTAATATTCTCTCTGTGCAGTTAGTGTCTGTCAGATTTATTGATGGTGAATAATGTGATGCTGGCAACGCACAATTATGTGAGAACGTGAGCCGTTCTGATGTGGCTTTTACATCCATTTATGACGTGGATACAGAAAACATATTTTACACCTCATTTGAATGCAAGGACATCATGACTCATAAAAAACTGCAATTACATAAAACATGCCTCTTTACCTTGCTGCCAGAGCCAGCAGTGAGCTGTTGAAGGGGCCACATAACCTTTCACTCACATGGAGACGTGGCTGAACTTCTCCCACTCTGCGGTTACTACACCAAAACGGGAACAGAACAGAACAATCTTGGAAAAAAAACTGGAAGATGTATGAAGTACAATGTATATACAGCGCAGTTTAGCATTAAAACTGACTTGTACTGCATTGCCTGTACTTTGACATCACCTAAAGATACACACATTTTACATTTTCCTTACTTTTTTTCGTGTGTGTGTGTGTGTGTGTGTGTGTGTGTGTGTGTGTGTGTCTGCGTGCGTGTACGCATGTGTGCACGTGTGTGTAGGCGTTCCCCTTCCTTGACCACCCACTCGACTCTATGCTCAAACCAAATATACTGAATATGAAAATTCAGTTCAGACTAGGAAAATTTGTGTAGTAGTGTATAACTGGTAAAGCCTGCCACCTTTCCAAAGGGAAGTGGGACTGCTAGGGAAAGCACTATGGGCCAATAGGGTTGGCCAGTATGGGAGACCAGGAGGAACCCTTCTCTGTGTCCTTATCAAAGGAATCTCTCTGGGAAAGGTAAGCTGGCAGACATGACATCAGCGACACATCATTAAAAATAGATTTTTTTTTTCTTTGCAGCCATTTTCTATTCTTATCATAATATCCATTCTATCAGATTTGGCATGTGACATATTCGGTTGCATGACTAATATATCATATGTCCTTTTTGCCATATGAGAATAAAACAGAATATAAATAGGTTAGAATGAAGAATGACAGATTGATTTGGTGTGCAGAGGCATAGCTAGATATTAAAGTAAACTAACTCTATCTGCAGTATCTCAGATCTTACTAGGCCAAGGGACCAGATACCATTTGAAAGTAGCTGTCTGTCTTTCAGTAAACAGCAGATCATACTCTATAGCTGTCTAGACAGATCATGCACCTAATGTTATACTTGCTAACTCTTTAAATGATGTTACATTTGTGGTTGGCCTGTGAGCAGGTGATAAAAAATTGATGAGCTTCTTTTCAGAGTTTGTGTGAGTGAAAAGTTTGCAATTTCATGGAAACCTTCCAGAAGGAAGTTGCTGAATGAGCGAGTATATGTAACGTTTGGTCGCTGGCACGTGTTAAATGCAGTATTCGAGTTTCGACCCTGACCTCCTAGTGAGAGGAACCTAAAACGGCGCTCTCCACTCCTGTCCAGGTGAAATCCAGTGGCGGACACTCTGATTGGATGGCCCTCAAAGTTGACTGGAAGCCAGAATGTGAGACATATGACAATGTTGGTGTGCAGTGTAGAGTGGTGTGTCTGAATGTTGGTGTGCAGTGTAGAGTGGTGTGTCTGAATGTTGGAGTGCAGTGTAGAGTGGTGTGTCTGAATGTTGGAGTGCAGTGTAGAGTGGTGTGTCTGAATGTTGGAGTGCAGAGACTGATTTAACCAATGCAAAACCACACCCCTTTCTCCGTCTTTTGGCACCTGCTATCAGTGATAGATCAGAGGGCAGTGAGCCTGAAGTGAGAGGGACCGTGTCTCCCTGGGCCAGCTCTGAAGGGCGGAGGCAGGAACGTCACCCCGCTTTCCATGATTAGTGTGTTTGCTTATGCTAATAGAGTCATCCTGTGTGTTTGCATACGGAATGTGTGGGCTGGGGCCTGCTTCCTCATGGTGCCTGCCGGCTTTTTTGGGATGCACCACGGCGCGGCCGCTCCAGTGAGACTCTCTCAGGAGCGCACTCACAGTAAGAGCTGCAGGTCTCGCTGTTGAGAGCCGTGCTCTTATCTCTAATGACTCCCTCCTGCAGGCCGGTCTGCCGGCTCTTCCGAGCACTAACTCTGCGGATTGCGCTCCGAAAGGTGCATTTCGTAGACAGCAGTCCCTGCGGGGCCGGGCTGTGGATTTCCTTTGTTTTCTGCGTGTTTCCTGCATTTCTGGACTCTCCCGCAGCAGAAGCACAATATCTGAATGTTCACCTCTTATGATTTGTTGAAGAATTAATAATAACTGGACATTTATTGTCAGCATTTCTCTAGATACAGTGACAGAATCACTCGGTTGGCAGCAATGACTGCTGTTTTTCTGACATGTTCCCCTCAGCACGCCTGGGATCTGTCAGGAACATGCACCATGAATGTGCTGTCAATTAACTGATCCTGGATCAGATTGCCCAGGTCAAAACCTTGCAGTGAGGGTCAGTGCTGAGGGTCAGTTCATTCACAGGGACAGGAGTTGAGAAGGGAATGGGGTAGATGTAGGAGGGGATGGGGTAGATGTAGGAGGGGATGGGGTAGATGTAGGAGGGGAAGGGGTAGATGTAGGAGGGGAAGGGGTAGATGTAGGAGGGGATGGGGTAGATATAGGAGGGGAAGGGGTAGGTGTAGAAGGTTATGGGGTAGATGTAGAAGGGGATGGGTGTGAGGACTGGACAGGAGGAGAGGAGAGAGGAGCAGTGATGGATATGAGAGTGGTTTGGGTTGAAGAGTTACATTTGTTCTGATCAGTGATGACATTTAAACTTCAAACCCTCATTACCGTATTTCAGACTTGCGTTGCGGGAAATGTCACCAAACTGCAAAGAACCATATTTCATTATAAATCATGTTTTTGAGCTGTTGTTATGAAAGGGATTTGTGCTACCCATAAAGTATGGGCCTTATTTGTTGTGAAAGAGGGCTCTGAAATATGTTTCTGGAGTTTGTGCCGCACAGAGTCATTAATACTGTAAACGTGTTTTTGAATTGTTGTTATGAAGGAGGCTTTTTAAAAACTCTGGAAATGGGTCGTTGCTTCCAAAAAAACCCGAATCTGAAACAGCTGCTATGTGACAGTCAGTCTCAAAGCCACCTTTCCTGTGACTACCTGCATCAGTACTTTTTTGACATCTGTCTTTTTCTTTGGGGGGGGGGGGGGGGGTGGCAGTTGTTTTTTTTTTTTTTTTTTAAATCTTTGTCTTTGTCAGAAGTCACACAGTGGGCGGAGCTTTGCTGGAGGCTTTGGTGAAGGCGCCACAGCAGACTTTAGAAAGATGGCTTTTGGATTTTTCCCCCGTGTACCTGCCTGCCATTCAGGTACACGGGGCCCTCTGGAGCTGCTCTTCAGCAGGGGTGGCTCGGGGTTCTGTTTTCATGTTTATGTAGCGGTGAGGCCTCTGCCCTCCTCCCAGCAGCTGCCATTCCCCCGCTTCCTGGAGGCGCTCCGGAGTATGAGTGCGCTTTGTGTCCCAGGTTGTAAAATTCTCCCGCCTCAGGCCTGCTGATGGTGAATATTCAGAAAGTGAACTCGTTCACCTCTTCCAGCAGACTGCAAACATCACACACTTCAAATACTGTTTTCTCCCTGACAGCGACTCTATTAGGAGACCCGGGACGAGTGTACCAATCAACACCCTCTAAATGCTTAGTAAGGCAGAGGCAGGGCTAATTCCCATGGCTCACACACTGTCGGGGAACGAGCCGCTGCTATTTAATTGTACCTGCTGTAGTGTCAAAACATTATAATTATGTTGAAGGTGATGCCTGGGCTCGTACCACTGTTTCAATTAACACCCCAAAATGAAAACATAACGATAACACCCGCTTTCTCGTTATACATTCCATACAAGCCCCCCCGTCCCCCTCCCCCAACATCCCCCACCCCACCAGCCTGCCCCCCTCCTTTCAGGGGTTAATAACGGGCGTTGATGAGCTGACCTACCGACTGTGTCCGTGGAGCTGGCCCTCACAGCCAGGCTTTCATTAAGCCACAGGATTGCCTCATGAGTTTACATTTACATTTACATTTATTCATTTAGCAGACGCTTTTATCCAAAGCGACTTACATAGGTTACAGTTCTTTACAATGTTATCCATTTATACAGCCGGATATTTACTGAGGCAATTGTGGGTTAAGTACCTTGCCCAAGGGTACAGCAGCAGTGTCCCAGCGGGGATCGAACCAGCAACCTTTCGGTTACGAGTCCTGCTCCTTAACCACTATAAGTTGGCTGTGCTGCGTTAGAGAGACGCTGATTTACCAGGCATGAGTCATCCCCCCCCCCCCCACTGCTCAGACAGGATGAACAGATACTGGCTGCCCACCAGCACCGGTCCTGTGCAGCCGATAACATAGGGACTGCCCATCAGCGGGACAGCGACGGAGGATGCTCTGTCCTCACTGCTCCATTCCAGCACGGCAGAACTCGCTACACCTTTCTGCTCCCCTCTTTCCTAGCAGTGAATGGGACTGTGAAGAATTTCTCCAGTGCTGGGCAGTCCTGGCAGCCCAAACCACTACGTCTCTGGCCTGTTATGTGTTGCTCTTTCATTGAGATTAAGACTGCGAGTGAAGCTGGGTGAGGGTGAACTCTACTTGGTCTGGCGCCATGACATCACACGCAGTTCGTCCGATTCACGTTGTACTGCAGTAGTTTTAAGTTTGTCCTGCTAATGTAAAGATGCATAACAAGGAATCAAACCCTGTGTTCACCCGTTCATGGGAAACCCATCAGGGCTCTCAGAGCCTGGCTTTCTCACGCAGACACACCTCTGTGGCATGGTGGAGGTGTAGAGAGTGCTCTCCGAGAGACAGCCTGTGCTAATTAGGGCTGTTTATCTGCAGCCTGGGGTGTCGGCCCACCATGCTGACAGAACAGGGGCTCTGTGACAGATGCTGAGGGGTGGGTGACATTGGGACAGGCGTTTTCCCGCCCCTCGTCACCCCACGCCAGCGATGATGTTCCGGGGTCCGCCCCTTCGTCTGTAAATAGCCGCCCTGCTGCGAGTCTCTTCCCGGGCGTTCTCGGGGGGCAAACGCTGCATCTCACGCCAAATGGTGAAGTTTAGCCACGGAGGACATGAATAAACATCCCTCCTTCACAGTGTCGGACTCAGGGGTGCAAACTAAGTGTGCAGTCCAGCCGAAATCCCTCCCACTGTTTTTTTACTTGAGGTCTTAACCCCCCGTCTTGCAGCCTGCAGTCAACACAGCTGTGATCCAGCCATAGTGTATTGAGTGTGTTTCTACATTCGCTCCACCCTTCTGATCCAAAGCTGGAGAAAACTTGTCAGGCCACTAGCTGTGGAATTACACAGGCTTTGCTTGCTAATGTGGAGCCATTTCATTATTTACAAGCAACCCAAATCTGTAAGGAGGCAGCAGGAGCGAGGAAAACATGAGTTGCTATGAAAAAAACAGTAGCTGTTCTGAGTGTTTGTCTCGTTAGCGCCCCCTGTCTGGACAGAACAGTGGTGCAGCTAGCCATGCTGGTATTTGCTTTCGGCAGTAAGAAAATGAAATGTTCATTTGGATATTACACAGCAGCCGAGTAGTGTGAGTTTGCTTCATTGCATATCACGAGCCCTTCTGTAATGATGTTGAATTTGCTATGGAGAGACCCAGTCAACTTCATCATCACAGTAATGTAGGCTATTGAAATTGGCCCGCTGATATGAAACATGTAACAGTATTTGGGTGTAATAAGCTCTTCAGTCAGCCGAGTCTGGCTCCATTTGCGCATCGCTGAGGACCATATTCCCCGTGTGCTCGGTCCTCTTGTTGTCTCTCTATCTGTGTCACACTCACTTACATTGCATTTACATTTTGTCATTTAGCAGACTCTCTTATCCAGAGCGACTTAACACACGTCTAATAAAGTGACATAAAAGACCCCCGTATGCACATAGCACCACTGATCACATTCAAACACACATCAGCTCCAAACAGGGCTCAGATAACTAGCACATACGGCCTTTGATTCATAAGCACAGTGTAAGATATCCTGTATGAAGAACTCTCTAACCAAAACAAGTTCTGCATACAGTGTAGCAGAACCTCCACACAGAGTAAAACTATACAAGAGGGGTAGGAGGTCATGCTTGAGTTTGTGTGTGTGTGTGTGTGTGTGTGTGTGTGTGTGTGTGTGTGTGTGTGTGTGTGTGTGTGTGTGTGCGTGCGTGCGTGCGTGCGTGCGTGCGTGCGTGCGTGCGTGCGTGCGTGCGTGCGTGCGTGCGTGCGTGCGTGCGTGCGTGCGTGCGTGCGTGTGTTTTTGGAGGTTGAGATGGCCACCAGCTCCATTTTTCTAACCTCCTCTGGAAGTTGGTTCTACATTTGAACCAAAACAGACTCTGAGCTCTGAAACTCCTCTCTGTAGCTGTGTCCCGCTCTGAGCTCTGAAACTCCTCTCCTTAGCTGTGTCCCGCTCTGAGCTCTGAAACTCCTCTCTGTACCTGTGTCCCGCTCTGAGTTCTGAAACTCCTCTCTGTGCCTGTGTCCCGCTCTGAGCTCTGAAACTCCTGTCTGTACCTGTGTCCCGCTCTGAGCTCTGAAACTCCTCTCTGTAGCTGTGTCCCGCTCTGAGCTCTGAAACTCCTCTCTGTAGCTGTGTCCCGCTCTGAGCTCTGAAACTCCTCTCTGTACCTGTGTCCCGCTCTCAGGTGCCCCCTCAGGTGTGTCGTGGTCTTGCTGCCCTTGTTCCTGCAGTAGGAGAACACCAGGTGGCCGTGGCCTGGTGCCAGCGCGTCTCCTGGGGCTTGGGCTTCTGATAAATGAAGCCCCGGAGAAGCCCCCGATGCTGCGGATGCAGAGCCATCCGTCTCCGTGGATACGGGACATGTGGGCGTGGCCACAGGCTGTGCACCTGACTGCGCACAGGCTGCACCTGCCACCTGCAGGTATGTGCTGTAGCTCACAGGCCTGGGTACTGTCTGTGTCTCTGTGCTCCAGTATCATACAGCACACTGATCCAGGTACAGTATCATACAGCACACTGATCCTGGTACGGTATCATACAGCACACTGATTCAGGTACGGTATCATACAGCACACTGATTCAGGTACGGTATCATACAGCACACTGATTCAGGTACGGTATCACACAGCACACTGATTCAGGTACGGTATCACACAGCACACTGATTCAGGTACGGTATCATACAGCACACTGATTCAGGTACGGTATCATACAGCACACTGATTCAGGTACGGTATCACGCAGCACACTGATTCAGGTACGGTATCATGCAGCACACTGATTCAGGTACAGTATCATACAGCACACTGATCCAGGTACGGTATCATACAGCACACTGATCTAGGCACAGTATCACACTGTTTACTGATCCAGGTACAATATAATACTGTGCAATGATACAGGTTCGGTATCATACACTGAACTGATCCAGGTACAGTGAGGTTTAAAAGTGGTTGGCTGCTCAGAGTAGCAGATGCTGTCTGCTGAAGTGAAAGCAGAACCAAACTCAACTTACGGGAGAAAATGAGTCAGAACATATCAGCACCGAAAATAAACTGCAAAAAGTCATTGCATGAAATAATTATGGGAGCCGCACAGCGAGTCCTGAGACAAAGGGAAGAAGAGTAGAGACGCGGCAGCTGTTTCAGCCGTGCAGGAGGCGCGCGCTGCCTCCGTGGTATTTATAGCTTCGTTACACGCAACGATTTGCCGAGTCCGGCCCGGCGCGGCGCCTGGCCCGGGTGTGGGGGCGGGGCCCAGGCGTGGGAGGTGTGCGGCAGGAGGACTCCGCGTGCTGCGCGCTCCACGCGGAGAACACGGAAATTCAATCAAAAGGTATTTTTTGCAGGAGGAGCGGAACAGGAGGTGCATGAGGGGAAGACAGGAGCTGGAAATAGAGACTGAGATACTCTGGAGGCTGAAGCCACTGCAGCACAGAGAGAGAGAGAGAGAGAGAGAGAGAGAGAGAGAGAGAGAGAGAGAGAGAGAGAGAGAGAGAGAGAGAGAGAGAGAGAGAGAGAGAGAGAGAGAGGGAGAGAGAGAGAGAGAGAGAGGGAGAGAGAGGGAGAGGGAGAGGGAGAGAGGGAGAGAGGGAGAGAGGGAGAGAGGGAGAGAGAGAGAGAGGGAGAGAGGGAGAGAGGGAGAGAGGGAGAGAGAGAGGGAGAGAGGGAGAGAGAGAGAGAGAGGGAGGGAGAGAGAGGGAGAGAGAGGGAGAGGGAGACCGAGAGAGAGAGAGAGGAGGACACACACACCCATGCAAACTCGCACTCACACACACACACTCATGCGCACTCACACACACACACACACACCCATACGCACACACCCATACAAACTCGCACTCACACACACTCTCACACTCATACGCACACACACACTCATACGCACACACACACTCATACGTGCACACACACTCATACGCACTCACACACACACACGCATACACACACCCATACGAACTCACACTCATACACACACCCATACGCACTCACACTCTCTCACACACACACTCATACACACACCCATACGCACTCACACTCTCTCACTCACACACACACTCGTATAAAAATTTTGAAAAATTGCTGGGTTGGAGGTAAATTGCAGAGACAGCCTGCCCTAGAGAGTAATCGTGCTGCTTGTCATTTTGGCCAGTAAGCCTCTGCAAATTTTTGCTGGTAAACATTCTACACAAAAGAGCCTTTTTCAAAGGCTAGTGCCCTTTACACAAAAAGTACAAGACCAGGTTTAACTACATTTGGCAGAAATATTCTTGGTGTTGAAAATGCGGATATGAGATGCCCTTGAAAATCATGGCAGTTAGAAGCATGAGTGCGTTCTGTACTTCTCCGTGTGACAGCTGCAGAGAAAGCACTCAAACTGTGCTCATTCTTCAAACGTCCACCTCTCTCTCTCTGCTGCTGATGCTCCTGCATATGGCGTGAGTCCAGCACACTACACTGTTGACCAGTGCAGTCAAAGAAAAACACGAACTCAGATATTCATACAGACAAACATAAATATTACACATTCATCCATATGCAAATGCATACACGTGAAAATACATTCGTATGCACACATCGATATATGCACACACACGTGTATACATATATGGGCGTATTAACCCATATGGACATGCATCATGCACATGTGTGTACATGTGTGCATGTGTATTTATATATGTGTATACAGGTATACATGTGTCTGTGTGTGTGTGTGTGTGTGTGCGTGTCTCTCTCCCTCCCTCCCTCTCTCTCTCTGTGCAGGAAGGCCTTTGCGGATGGGTACATGGTCCAGATGAGTGTGTGCTTCCTCAGCTCAGAGCACAATGTGGCCCTGTGCCGTCCTGTTATTGCTGAAAATGCAAATTGGACAGTGGGATAGATCCCTTTCCAAACGCATTTAGGATAGGCAGATGGAGGGGTCTCCAGGGACCCAAGTTGCAAATAACTGGCACTGCATCTTTTGAACATTTATTAAAACTCCAATTGCCAAAAGGCATCTGGACAGCCATGCCCGGAATGCATTTTCATAATTAATACAAAATATGGAAGGCCTGTCTTTTTTCAGATTGAAAGGTTCTCATGTTGGTACCGGCTATTAAAGCAGAACTGCACAGAGTGTTAAATTGGGAATATCACGCAACCCCAAATCGAGCTACTAACACTCATCAAAGCCAAGGCCTACTGCCTCGCTTTGATCAATAAACACAAGTGATTTATTTAACTTGGTTCATGCAGTGCAGTATTCCTTATTCAAGTTGCTGTTCAACGTTGGTAATGGTAAAAGATCATGCTGGTTTTTATTGATATAATTTAAAGTTAAGTTACAAAGTCTGCAGCATGGCAGGGCTTGGGAGTCCAGGTAGAAACATGGGCCAGGTGTTTCCGGCAAACCTCTCCCTTTTCTTGGTTCCTGCCTGTTAGGACCGTTGCTAGCCCCTGGTTTCTGCCTGTTAGGACCGTTGCTAGCCCCTGGTTTCTGCCTGTTAGGACCGTTGCTAGCCCCCGGTTTCTGCCTGTTAGGACCGTTGCTAGCCCCCGGTTTCTGCCTGTTAGGACCGTTGCTAGCCCCCGGTTTGTACCTGTTAGGACCGTTGCTAGCCCCTGGTTTGTACCTGTTAGGACCGTTGCTAGCCCCTGGTTTGTACCTGCTTAGACCGCTCCTCCGTGGAGACGTGCTGGGCGGTGGGAACAGATGCACAGGCGTTTGGAGAGGAAGCTGTGAGCGGTTAGCGGAGGGCGGGAGCGACGTGGGCCTGGCGTGGGCCTGGCGCGGGCCCGGCGGCTCTGACGGCTGGCACGGCTGCACTCGCCAACGCCAGACACGACTAATGGAGAGCAGATTTGTCCACTCTGCGGCCGTCCGTTTATCCGCCATCTGGGAGGCGTCGCGTGGCGCTGGCAGGGTCACCTGTTGGACGGAGACCTGAGGCACCGCTTGACACCTGTCCCCGAAACGTGGGCACACAGACCGCAAAGTCAAGACGTGCTCCAGAAAGCACGGTGCCCCCGGCCACATTGCAGACTGCCTCAGTGCCAGCAATGAAAAACACTACAGCCTGCCTTATTCCACCGTACGGAACAGCATAGTATTGGTTTTACTGACAAAAATATGTTTTGTGTGTTGTGTGTCTAGCGAGGACCTTAGTGTAAAATCTGAACATGGATAGGTGTCATTTTTACATGCATGTGCATATTGTGTGCGTCAGTGTGCATTTATTTGTGTGCGTGTGCGTGTGCGTGTGCGTGTGTGTGTGTGTGTGCGCGTGTGTATATGCATGCGTGTGTGTGCGTGTGTGCGCGTGTGTGTGCGTGTCTGTGCATGTCTGTGCGTGGCTGTGTGTGTGTGTGTGTGTGTGTGTGTGTGTGTGTGTGTGTGTGTGTAGATGTGTGTAGATGTGTGTGTGTGTGTGTGTGTGTGTGTGTGTGTAGATGTGTGTAGATGTGTGTGTGTGTGTGTGTGTGTGTCTCGCTCTCTCTCCCCCCTGTCAGGGTGTACTCCCTGTGGGTCTTGAACGTGTGCTGCTGTTGTTGGGTCAGTAATTAAGGCTGGCCCATTACTGCTGAGGCATTGGGGATCAATACTGGCTTTGGGAGCACGAGGGGGAGAGTTTCTCCTTTATGGGATTCCCACCAGCAGCACAGCGCAGCGCTGGGCAGAGACACTCACTCCTCCATCCACCACAGAGCCGAAAGCACACTCCCAATCACAGAGAGGAACGGGAGACTGACCCCCACCCCCCACCCCGCACACACGCGCACTCACACACACACACACACACACACACACGCGCACACGTGCACTCACACACACACACACACACACTCTCTCATGCACACACATGCGCACTCACACACGCACACACACACACACACACACACACTCATGCACACACGCACTCACACACACACACACACGCGCGCACACGCGCACTCACACACACACACACACACACACACACACACACACACTCTCTCATGCACACACGCACTCACACACACACACGCGCGCACACATGCGCACACGCGCACTCACACACACACACTCTCATGCACACACATGCACACTCACACACACACACACACACACACACACACACTGATCCCACCATCCCTGTGCACTCCTCACACCCAAAAATGGCCTGACTACTCCAGATGAGCGCGGTCAAACACTGTCTGGTGTGTGTGTTCATGGTTGCGTGTGGGTTTGTGCGTGCGTGTGCGTGTGCGTGTGTGTGTGTGTGTGTGTGCATGTGCGTCTGTGTGTGTGTGTGTGTGTTCTTTAGTCTTTTCATGAGACACTGTGCTTTGCAAGGACTTCTGCAGTGCAAACAGCTGCCAGCATGCACTCAAGCTACATTCAAACCCAGAGCTATGTATAAACCCAGAGGATGATGGGAGACTCAGGGGAGGTGAATCCAGTGCAGGAGGTGGGCTCCTGGGTGATGTCAGTGGGGGGGCAGGAGAGAGGGCTCGCTCTGCGCCCGTCTCGTCCCGCGCTGGAGGCGTGATGTTCAAACGCAGGTGCGCGTCGGGAGCGCCGCCTTGGCCGCAGCCTCACTCTGACACGCCCTCCGTCAGCGTCTCTCCGCTGGATTAATCCCCGCCGCGACCCGTCTGTCACACACCGCCAAATCAAAGCCCCCATGTATTATTTATCACTCTTTTATGAATAAATGTCCTCTGTGCTTCTGACATTCATAAATTGCCGGGCGCAGAGTTATGGCGCCGGGAGCTGGTAACTGCGCTGTCTGTAAATCACAGAGGGCAGGGCAGATCCTCGCCGGGTTGGCCAGCAGCGCCGGCACAGCTGCACCAATCACAACAGGACCTGACAGGAAATAAACAAACACGCTGCCGGGGGCTTTCCCTGCTCCGGGCGGCCGCTGAACAAAGCCGGCCAAAGTAATCCAAACCGCCGCTGTCTTCCCGCGTTCCAGATCACAGCCGTGATTTCTATGCCGCCTGCACAGCTGTAGATCCAAATAACGGAGGGCGAAGTGAATTACACAGCAGAGAGTGTGGAAAACAGCACTGTCACACAGCAGAAGAGTCACGGATTTATTGCACTGAAGCTGACATTTAGGCCTGATCCCCGATGGTTGGAAGCTTCTGATCAGAGAAGGAAACAAGAAAGTAAAAAAACCTGTGACCACTTGTGACTTTTGTGAGTGTGCCAGGCAGTGCTGGGATGGGAGGAGATTGCAGTTAGAAAGCCCACACAGTAACAATGAACCATTTTAATCAGAGCTGGATTCATAACCAAACACTGTGCTTGTGTTTGTGGCTGCGATTCTGTGATTGGCACAAATCCATAAACAGATAGTAGAACCCATTAGTAGACTGTCTGATGGGAGGGCCAGCAGAGTTTTACAATTGTGAGAAAACTGATTGTCTGTCTGGCTGTCTGTCTATGAGGTTCTAAGATGTCACTGAGGAGTTGCGTCTGAAGACGGGGTCAGAGTATTGAATAGCTAGTGGATAGCATGTTGGCAACACCTGGATAAAAACTAATTTCTGCTAACTCTTTGCAGATTAATCAGGTCAAAGCCAGACATCTGACCTTGTGCTGCATCGTTACGTCTGCTGTTAAAGGCCATAAAAACGTAATTTAAGTGTTTGCTTATTTTCTACTTCCTGAGGGTTAATTGTTGGGCCTTCAATCCAGAATAAAAATGGATGAATTGCCATGGGCCATGGAATCTTGCCCTGGCATCAGAATGTTGCTACTTTGCAAAGCTTGAAAGGGAGACATCTTAGGGGGTTTTCTATTGTTTTTATCCTTAAGCTGATTTTCTTTTGCACCCCAGGGCGCTTTAGCAATGTTTGAAACGTGTCATGAAAAATTCAAATCGCTGTCAATAAATAATATGCATAAATGATTAATTCCAGCGTTGCAGACGTGTGAACGGTAATCGCAGCACCTTCTGGGTGGGTGCTCTGATGCAAGGATGGAGTCACGTGTTCACCTCTTTGTTTTCTTCCTTTCCTTTTTTCCTGGATTTCAGGCGTGTTCTCCAGCTGAAGGGTCCGCTCTCTATGGCCAGGGCCTTTCCCCCCCCGCTGCTCAGGGACTGCTCAGAGCGTGCAGACACACCGAGCACAGTAATCCACACGTTCTCCCTGCTCCTCGCGGGCACAATGATTTAGAGATGTCTTTCGGTGCTGATCCCTCATGCTGAAACGCCGGCCCGCCATTGGCTGGGGAGCTGTGATGCTAATGAGTGTCCTCTCTTTCCGGTTCAGTGTGTGGGACTGGAGGCCATAATCATCCTGTTTGTTCACAGCCTGACGCTTTTTATTATTTAAATCTCTTTAGGCAGAAAGGGCTGAGAGCGGCTCATTTTCCCATTTTCCTGTCATGTCGGGTTTGTCACCGTAAATGCTCCGCTCTGTCATTTCCTTTCTTTTTTTGTGTGTGAAGGGAGCGAGAGAGGGGCGGAAGGGGGGCGAGGGGGGTTCCCGCAAAAGAAATTGGAGAGAGTCATCAGCTGGTTGCCGAAAGTTTGAAATTTCAGCGAGTTACCCTCCAGCATCATATCCTGCATATCAGCATGACAGGAAGTATATAATGTGGAGTCTAAATATACGAGTGATTAATTATGCATGCGCAGTTTTATTTAATAGCAGATGAAGTCCGTCAGATGAAAATGGAAAATTATGTATCTATCTGAAATTTGAGTCATTGATCTCTGACTCATTCATTCAGCCCTTTTTCAGAGCTTTTTTGATGAACCCTCATGGTGGTTACAGGTAGCCTGTAACCTGTAGCCTCCTTCCGTTATCATGAGCGTTAGGGCTAGAGAGGACAGCAGGGCCCCAGGGCAGAAGTTATTCTAAAGGTGTCTTTCCGTGCATTACTTTGACTGTTACAGTCTTACTCTGTTACACAGAGGTAAACAGCAGAGGGGCAGTATGTTGCAGAGACCGCTACAGTACTACTCTATTACAGCAGCAAACAGCAGATTAGCTCAAAGGGCACATTCTTCACGTTCCTGTCATTGGCGCGCTTGAATACGATTGGTGACTGGATGGACGTGAGTCAGATTTGGCAGGATGTAGCGTGTGTCCTGATTGGATAGTGTTTAGACTGTGCTCATGCATGACTGGGTGTTGGTGACAGTTCTCACTGAGGGCATTAAACTTCAGGAGTGGCTGAGTGTGCCCCCCCAGGCCCCCTGAGCTTCTGGTCAATTCGGTGACTGCTGGGACGTTGATCATCTTCATAGTTAAAAACATTCAACCCACATCCAGCCGTAAATACGACTTCCTGAGCATTTATTTTCATATAATTCCATATCACCATATCATATATCATATATCATATCACATCCATGTCACCCTATATCTTTCAACAGCTTAATTCACGCCACAGTATATGGAATGCATAGATTCAGCATGTTAGTATTTGCACTGCAAACAGGCGCTCACAGACTATGCCTCTAATAGTGGGGTAACAGCCCTGTGGATGTGAACTTTAAAATTCTGCATCTTCATTCACTTCGGTATTTTGACCGCACAGATTCAGCATTTTATTTTGCTGCAGTTTCTGGACTGCATAGATTTAGGGAGATGCCTGTGCCCGGGGGGATAGAATGAGTGGGGTAAGGCTAATGTGAGTGAGTGTGCAGTGGTGTGTGGTGAGGGCCCTGAGTTTTGTGGGGCCAGGGCGTCGCCCTCACAGCCGAAACGGATCCTGCTTCCCGTAACGCTCTCTGCGTGGTCGTCTCTGGCGCTCTGCCGTACACCGAAACAGCTGGCTGTATGAGGTACCCCCCCCCCCCCCCCCCCGTTTCCGGGGCGACAAACTTGCTCTGCGAGAAGAAAGGACCTTTGTCTGGGTTTGTTGTGATCTATAATCATGCTCTACACAAGCTGGAAACGCACCCCGCTGAGGAAGAAAATAAAAGAATAAAAAAATTAGCACTGGTGAAAATTTTAACAGTAGAGCTGCCGTAGTCATCAGTGTCACCGTGGTCATGTTTGTGTATTGCCTCGTTCCACTGCTCTGCAAGGTGTGTGTTATCTATGTGTCGCATGTCCACCATATGGGACATTTGCATATTTTACAGTCTTATTTAACTAAGAAGAGCAGGATTGCAAACAAAAGTGGAATCAGTTGACAATCAATGACAGCTCTTTCGTTCCGCAGTTACCAGCGAGTCTCAGTTTGTTTTGTGAAATAACCCCCTGTTTTTCTTCTCTTGTGCTGCTGGACTGGTCACAGTACCAAGTTCTGCTGCCTTAGGCATTGCTGATAGTGGGACACGTGTGTCCTGCAATGGAAAGCATTTTTAGTAAAAACAGAGTTTTAAAATCAGTATTTAAGTTTACATGCGACAACTATTTTGATTTTGGTCTGTTGCATCGTTTTGCATTTTGAGTCTCTAGCAGTTATGTGTGAAAGTTATGTGTAAAACCCCGGCAGCTCTTGAGTTAAATTCAAGTGCTGGGGGACACATGGCAAAGACACAGAAGAGAACCCTCAACAGCCAAAGAACAAAACAAAGTGTTGCTCCTTATAAACAGTTTTCTAATCCTTTTAGTGCGCGGACTGAAGCCTGATAGAGCTCGCACCGCGAGATCGCGTATATATTATGTTCCAGACTGTTAAGTGTCAGACTCCTGGTGGCGCGAGTTAAAGAGGCAGCAACAAACACACTCAGAGCAGCAGCGTGAGAAACATAACAGCGTCCCGGCAGCGGGAGGCAAATGTCCCCAACATCTGTAGCGTGTGAAAAAGGCAGCGGCGCGTGTCCTGACTGGTAAGCAGCTCGGCTGAGTGTCTGAGGCACCGCGCCGCTCCCAGCCACGCCGCACCTTCAGAGGCCAGCGGTGGGGCGTCAGCGGACCGCCTCTGTCCCACACGCTAATTGCGGCTCTAATAGGCGCTCTCCTTGTGCGGCGGCGTCGTGTCGCTGTGGGCGTCCGCCCCGTGCCCCCAGCTGCTCCTCACGGCGGGCACGCACTGCGTTCGGCGAGGGTCTGTTTTACTTATTTATGCATGTTTTGTTATTCATTTCTCTGTCCAACATCCATTACCCAAAGCAATTTGCAGAGAAGTTGGGGAGCTTTTGAAGAGCAGCAGAAAGTAGAGAACACAATTTGCAAAGTGCAAAAAAGAGTAACGCACTTCATAACTGCAGAGACACTGCAGGAAAGGTGGCCAGTCTGAGACCGAACTTTCACATGCTGTTAATTCAGGCTCTGCTTCTGATGGTTCTGAGGGACCTGTCAGAGGTCCGAGGTCAGGAAGATTTCACATGGAGTGACCACCCCTGGGAAAAATATCTGGGTGTAAAGGTGTGTCTGTCTGTGTCTGTCTGTGTGTGTGTGGTTGTGTGTGTGTGTGTGTGTGTTCATATACAGAGTTTCTAGGAAACCCTCCCGTTATAGGTGCTTTGTCCAGCTGAGGAGGATACATATGCAAATGAAATACATAACATTTACAGAAAATCCATAACATATAACATTTATCTGGAATGGTAGGAGTAGAGTGCAGTATGTGAAATGGGAGTAGCTGAGTGTGGAAAGGGAGGGGCTGAGTGTGGAATGGGAGGGGCTGAGGCTGGAATGGGAGGGGCTGAGGCTGGAATGGGAGGGGCTGAGGCTGGAATGGGAGGAGCTGAGTGTGGAATGGAGTGTGTGAGGGTGAGGTGAGTTGTGATAGAAGCCCTACCCCATGTGGGATATTAGTGGTAGATTGCCTGCGATTGTTCTCTGTGCTCCCCCTCCGGAACCTTCCGTGTGCTTTTCTGCTCTCATAACAGTGAGTGAGGGAGTGAGAGGGGGAAGCACGCCCCAGGGAAATAACCACGGCACAGCCGGAGGATGAGAATGAAAGAGGCTAATTTTCTATTCTCTGTGTGATGCCCTGACCTGCTCTTGCACTCGTCACAGTGGAGATACCACAGCCGTGCGCCACTGAACGCCGCCCTGTGGGTGTCACCGTGTCACCCTGTCACCATCTGACCGTGTGACCATCGTGGGTGGAGGTGTCAGAGGAGGGGCGAGGGAGACGTTATGTACTGGCTGGGGGGTGTCAGTCGGAGTGCATATAGGATGAATATAAAGTGTGGAACTTGAGGGTGGAGAGTTTTGAAAGTGGGGGGGGTGTCTATGGGTGGAGTAAGAGGTATGCGTGTGTGTGTTGGTGGAGGTGGGGTGGATGTGGGGGAGCGTATGCTTAGTGCAAATTGGGAAGGCGGAGGGGTGCTCTTTTACAGTTCTCTCCCTCTCTGCTTCTCTGTGTGTGTGCTGCTCCTGAACTGTTTAAATCAGCTGTGAATTCACTGCTCATTATAGTTCCCACAGAGCCAAAGCACTGAGACCTAACAATGGATTACTCCCAGCATGCTCTTCTACACAGTGACACAGGAGGAAGAGATGGAGAGATACTGAGAGAGAGAATGAGTGAGAGAAACAGAGAGATGCAGAGGGAGAAAGACAGGGAGAGGTGCTGAGTGAGACAGGGAGAATGATTTAGGTTTTCTTTAGAGATTTTCTTTTAGGTTTTCTTTATTTGACAATGAAAATTGATTCTTACAGGCTTAACGTATTTCACTTCTTCCTCCTTTAAACAAAATATAATATATAATAATATATTTATATGTATGATAATATACTCAATATATATTCCAGATATTGAAAATTAACAAGGTATATAAACTAAAAAGACAGAGAGAGATGGACGGATGCAGAGAGTATGAGAAAGGAATACGTACAGAAGAAAAGATACTGAGAGAGAGAGCGTCCAGAAGCGAGAGTGGATGAGACAGAAAGAAAGAGAGGGAAAGAAGCAGCCTGAGATGGAGAGAGAGACTAAGAGAGAGGGAGGAAAGCAAGGGGCTCACACTAACACCGCGGTATCTGTATCTGACAAGCCGAGAGAAAGGTAAAGAATAAGAGTAAAGAATAAGAGAGAGAGAGGGAGAGATGGAAAGAGTGAGAGAGAGAGAGAGAGAGAAAGAGAGAGAGGGAGAGAGAGGGAGAGAGAGATGGAGAGGGAGAGAGGGAGACAGGGAGAGAGAGAGAGAGAGAGAGAGAGAGAGAAAGAGAGAGAGAGGGAGAGAGAGGGAGACAGGGAGAGAGAGAGAGAGAGAGAGAGGGAGAGAGAGAGAGAGGAGTAGCAGGAGGGATGTAGACAGAGTGGTAGAAGGGGAGAGGTGTGGTTTAGCTGTCTACTCATGGAGCATGTTCACCTTCATCGTTTAGCACCACCGTCAGCATCAGCAGGAAGAGCATTCCTCTCCCAGTGCGAGGGCTTGGCTCTGGCGTGCTAATATTTCCAAGGCATTTACTGCGTTAAAAAAACAGCGTTAAATGTGGCCAGAGGGCAGCGGAGGTGGCTGGGGGTGTATGTAGGAGGTTAATGTTTGACTGGAGGACAGAAGCGGGAGCCATGGGACCTGCTGGTTTTAATGAGAGTGGCTTCATGTTCGTTCTTTGATTTAATTCAGCAGCCAGAGACTGCGGTACAGCCTGCTTCACCTGGAGCCATCACTCACGCTCTAATAAGACATTAAACATTTTGATCTGTCCTCCACATTAATGCATTTCCCTCATTAGATGAATTACAGCTACGCCATCAGCAGGCCCTGGGTGCATGCAGACCCCGATAAGCAAGCCCCATTCAGATCGCTCTGTAAGCCGGTCTAAAGCACGCTATTGTAAAGTCATTCTGATGAAAGTGCTCCTTTTTTTCCCCATTACAGCCATTACCAAACGACAATATGTTTTTTTGAGATAAATTAACGACGATGTATATATATATTTTAATTATTATTGAAACTAATCCTCATTTTCTGTGGTAAATAGCAGACCTGGAACAGAATACTCTTCTGCCACTCACAATTGCTTTCAACAAAAACAACAGAAGTAATCCCTTTAGTAAGAGAACAAAACCGGAGTTGAGATTAAAGGCTTATTAGTGTATGTGCGCGTGCTCTGGGTGGCTGGGATTACACAGATAATGCATGAGTTACAGTGCGTGTGAGCAGCACGGCTGGTTGAGGGGCTTCACACTGCATGGCAGTCACCAGCCAGACCCCTCTCTGACCTGCTCTCAAACACCGTCCCTATGGAGTGTGTTCACTCAAGCTGATATTATGTAGTTGCTGCAAGCAGAGCATTTTTTGTGCGTGTCCCTGTGTGTGTGTGTGTGTGTTTGTACACTAGCAGTCAATCCAGCCACTCAGTCTTCTTGTTATCTCTGCCTGCCTGGACTGTGAACAGGAGCCAACCGCTCATCACACGGTGGTGAGATCAGTATGATTGCAGAATCACGGTCAGATCAGTATGATTGCGGAATCACGGTCAGATCAGTGTGATCAGAGCGGTGACAGGAGCAGGGTGAGCGGGAAGAGGGCGAGTCGGGCGAGAGACGCCCAGCAAGGGGCGCGAGCCGCGCTGAACAATGGCGCTTTAATTGTTTTCCGAGGGATTTAGTGTTGCGCTTGGCTCCGGAGCTCCACACTCATTACACCACATACACAGCTCTGGCACTTGTAGGAAGCGGCAAGCTGCTTCCTGCGGCAAACGCCGGGTTTACTCTGCCTGGCACAGATGGGCAGGACCAGCAGATGTTTTCTGCAGAATAGATTAAAGCCTAGAGTTAATGAGGTGATTTGCATCTGTCTAAAGCTGTTTCCGTTAATTGTTTTGTGGGAAGGACGAGTTAGAAAAAAACTTTTTTCCCCCCTGAAAGAATTTAGTACAAACAACAAAATTTATAAAATTAGGATTTTTGAATCTGTCTGTCGATCGATACATCTGTCCATCAGTCAATCAACTGATCAGTCTGTCTATCAATCTGTCTGTCCATTTCTCTCTATCTCTCTCTCTGTTTTTAGTTATGCAGGGAACCTGAATCCACACGGTTCCCTGTGTGTACTTGTGTCTGTCATTGTTCAGCAGAGCATCTCCTTTTTCATGGTCTTCATCTCCTTCATTACGGCTGACATACTCCTGCTGTACTGAATGAACATGCAGTGAAGCAAGGGCTCTCTGCAGGAGCGCACGTGGCTTGGCACAGTGGGGCAGGCCTTTAACAAAGGAGCCCTTGTCTGCTGTCACCACTCGCTGTCAAAGGACACAAAGCGTGATCACTCTACAGCAGGGATTTCCGTGACATCAGTGAGCCGAGGAGAGGGACAGACAGACGGATGCATATCTGCCATCAGGGGTGGTGGGACTCTGAGAGAAAGGTCTCTACCCTGTGGTGCTATAAGACAGACAGGGGGACAGACAGACGTGTCATGTTGGTGATACTGTAGTCCAGGGGGACAGACAGACAGACAGGCTGAGTAACACATACCTATCATTAGTGATGGCAGTGCACAGAGAGAGGCATATATATCTACTGATATCTAGCGACACAGGAGACTGCGGATCTTTACTTGGGATGGACAGACAGACAGACAGATAGGCAGACGTGCCTCTCCTGTGCCTGTAGGACTGGGAGAGGCAGTGCCCCCCCCCCCCGCATCCCTCTGGCCCTGGCAGCCTGCTCCAGTTGCAGCAAATGCAGCCTCTAACCAGGTTAAGCCGCAATCAGATTAGCAATTTTCCTGCTAAGTAGAAATCTACAGATTGCAGGGTGAAGCGAGTGTGACAGGCTAAGAAGCTGCTGTCAGGACAGATTGATGGGGCTCCTTATTCGGAGGGACGGGGGGGACGGAGGGGGGGGCACATTTATAAT
Organism: Megalops cyprinoides; assembly: GCF_013368585.1. Classification (NCBI taxonomy): domain Eukaryota; kingdom Metazoa; phylum Chordata; class Actinopteri; order Elopiformes; family Megalopidae; genus Megalops; species Megalops cyprinoides. The sequence goes on along the minus strand of NC_050598.1, from coordinate 31,666,759 downwards.
ACAATAACTGCCTCTGTGATACTGACGGTCCTGCAGGCCCCTGTACACACACCCCTCCGCCACACATCCTGCGGGCTGTGACGTCTTCATTTCCCAGCTGCAAGGATTTAAAAGGGTCCCTCTCAAAAACAAACGCCACCCGTTCTTTTTTTTTTTTTAAAAAAAAAAACGCTGGTTTGTTGTGTGATGCGCTTTCGGAGTCGCTGTTTGCTGTGCCAGAGCGACTCTGTGAGGAGAGGAATTTGGTATTCAGACGCCTTGCTGTTTTGAGTCAGATGTGTTATCACACGTTGTGACTCCGGAGATGTTAAATCTTAAATTAGACCTGTGGCGGACGGGAGATGTGTGCCATTAGAGGCTAATCTAAAATAACAAGGGGGATTATTTTATGTGGTTTGGGTTTTTCTTTTTTCTTTTTTTTGCAATTTGAGTTGTGGTAGCAGCTCAGAATTAGCAAAGCGATACTGTTTTACGCCCATTGAACTGTGGCTGTGGCTTCCATGCTTTCTCATTATTCTCTCTCATTATCCTTTCATTTCCGTTCAGTTGCACTTCAGACACGTCGCAGAGAGTGCTGCTGATGACGGCCGCATTTCCTGCGTCCGGCGCTGCTGCGCATGCCGCGGAGCCCCGCCCTCCTGCCGAGGGAACGGGCGCCGGCGCCGCCCCCCTCCCCCCCCCCTCTCCGCTGCCATTACCACTCTAAAGAGCACACAAGCTGGGGTTTGGGACGTTCAGTGATTAATTTGATGTTCACTGCTTACCTCTAATCTCTCTTGTGTTTCTGTTGAAATGTTTCCGCGTCCCAGGCCATGAAAACTGGATGTAATCTCAGAATGACGAAAGGAGTGCAGCACAGTAGAGAGGGGAGTCTTTTTTCTGCCGTATGTCACAGAGTGAGGGGAGTGGAAGGAGTTTCACGTGTGTGTGTGTGTGTGTGTGTGTGTGCACGCGCACGCATGTGCATGCAAGCGTGTTTGTTTGTAATACGTTACGTTGGATGTGTCAGGTGGCTGTTAGGGAGGATGTGTCAGCAGGTCATTAGGAGGGATGTGTCAGCAGGTCGTTAGGGAGCAGGTTGTTAGGGAGGATGTGTCAGCAGGTCGTTAGGGAGGATGTGTCAGTAGGTCATTTGGGAGGATGTGTCAGGTGGTTAGGGAGAATGTGGGGAAGGATGTGTCAGCAGGTCATTAGGAGGGATGTGTCAGCAGGTCATTAGAGAGGATGTTGCTTTATATGCTGCTCATGACCATATCCCAGCCTTGAGCCTCTTTAGCACAGGGTCTCCTCACCCTGTGTCCCAGCCTCTAGCGTCTTTAGCACAGGGTCACCTCACCCTGTGTCCCAGCCTCTAGCCTCTTTAGCACAGGGTCACCTCACCCTGTGTCTCAGCCTCTAGCCTCTTTAGCACAGGGTCACCTCACCCTGTGTCCCAGCCTCTAGCCTCTTTAGCACAGGGTCACCTCACCCTGTGTCTCAGCCTCTAGCCTCTTTAGCACAGGGTCACCTCACCCTGTGCCTCAGACTCTAGCCTCTGTAGCACAGGGTCACCTCACCCTGTGCCTCAGACTCTAGCCTCTTTAGCACAGGGTCTAAACTCCCCTCTAGACTCCCCTCTTTAGCACAGGGTCACCTCATCCTGTGTTTCAGCCGCTAGCCTCTTTAGCACAGGGTCACCTCATCCTGTGCCTCAGACTCTAGCCTCTGTAGCACAGGGTCACCTCACCCTGTGCCTCAGACTCTAGCCTCTTTAGCACAGGGTCTAAACTCCCCTCTAGACTCCCCTCTTTAGCACAGGGTCACCTCACCCTGTGTCCCAGCCTCTGCAGCACAGGTGGGTGCCACAGGCTGCTGCTGTCCTGGGGTACTCTGTCTGTGATGATGTGAGCGTGTGTGACTGTAATGTGCAGTTGTGGTCATGTGATTATGCCGTGTCCCCTGGGAGATGACACTTGTCTCCTCTTGTCGCTAACGCGTGAGCTCCTTAATCACCCCCTGAAATGGAGTAATTGGCTTTTAATTACCGCTGTCTCCAACCAGCAGTCGACCAGAGCAGCTGCAGAGACAAAAAAAAAAAAAAAAAAAGAAAGAGACACGATGGAACATTCTGTTTTTTTGCACCATAATTGTAGGAATTGAGGAAACAGGAGAACAAAAGCAGAGAGCAGCACATGAAGAGACAGCGTTTCGATATGCATCGCACCTCCAGAGGAAAGCCAGTCCCAGCACACAAATCGCCCCAAAAATACCCGAGCACGATGCAACCGTGCCCATTAAAACAGTTAAAGGAACAGATGGAAAAAACAAAATGGAGACCAGTTGTGTAGTGAATTGGCTGAACTAAAACCTCGCCTTGCAAACACTTTTTCATGGCTGGGGCCTGGCACAGCCCTTTCTGATACCCAGCTCTAGGATAAATCTCCCAGCATCGCTGAATCTGCTGACTGACATTGTTTCAAAATGGCTGCCTTCCCTTATTCACTCTTCAAAACACAGGACCTTCTGCTAGAAGTTCACCAAGAATGTGCACTCTTTAAACATCATAGCAAGGCTTCTCCGTGTTACCTTAAAGTAAGCATTTATGTGTAATCACCTTTAAAAATGTTTTTGTTAGGTTCCTAAATCAGAGTTAAGCTCACAAAAGCATATTTCATTTAGTTGACTGAAAGTGCATTTTTTAAACTCCTCCACTCAGTGGTTAATGAGGTTAATCTGACAGGGCTGTCTGTCATGACATGTGCATCGGCTTAGGCTGGATAACTCACTCCTGCAAAACTCCCACAGGATTTGTCCCTGAGAGTGTGAAAGGACAGACACGATGTACGACTTACACTTTCAGCACTTTTAGTACAACTTTTGTCAACTTTCAAGCTTTTTGGATTTATCTTATAAACAAATAGCATTTTGTACTGTTGTGCGCATAAACAAGTGAAGGGGTTTTAAATACAGAGCTGAACAGGCTTTCAGTAGAAGAGAGAGTGGAATAGACTGGCTTTTGCTCTCTTCGGCATTGCATAAGCCCTCTAAACAGACTTCATAAACAATAATAAAGGCACCGTTTTTCCCTGCGCATTGAGAATGAAATCTAATCAAATTAACTGTTCTGCCACAAAGGCTGGCGATTGATCACTGAGAGAATGCGCAGGAAGCAGTTTGAGAGATCGCTCAATCAATCAGCAACTTCAGAGGAACTAATAGCTTGTGCACACCCAGGAGGGGGAGGCTGGCTTTGTACTGTACAAACAGTGTGACTCGTTTTAAGGAATCAATATGTACTAGAGCTATACCGTTGTTGTCTTTAAAGAAACTTTTTTTTTTTCCCCAGACTGAAGTGTTTGCGTTGTTTATGTGAAACCAAAGTGCTTGATATCTGGCACATCTGCACATGCCGCTGGAGCTGGTGCTTCATCCACACAGCGATGTGTGATCTCACTGTGCAATTTAACGGGAACACGTACGGAAAAGTCATGGAAGTCTTTCAGTTTTGTGTGGTTTTTTTTTTTTTTTCGTAGAACACAAATATCATTTTTCAGTGATTTTTGATCCTTTTGGATGCTTGAGATTTTTATCCCGGTAAGAAAAGGGCTTATGATTGGACTTGCTTTCTTTATTTAAAAAAACACCTTTCTATGATTTTCTTATTTCTTGTTCATTTAAGAGTGGTAAATATTGTGACATTTGAAACATGTTAAATTTTTCCCTTTTGGGAACGTCATTTGGGAGCAGCTTTCCCGGCTGGGAACAACGGATCTCAAAGACAGTAGACAGCTTTCCCGTTGAGGAGCCGCTGTTCTTAGTGATAAATAAATAGACCCAAACATTTTAGGGTAAAACCAATGCAAAATGTAAAGGAAATAAATAACCCTGGGTAGTACGGATGATGAATGTATTTAAGTATCAAACCGGGCCACCTGACAAACGGGTCAGTCCGTCTGGGATTTTCACAATCTAATGGTCATTAAAGTGGACAAATTTTCAATAAGGACATGCTTCCATCTTCAGATGTCTGCGTTGCTTGAATGAAATCCAGCATGGTTCATTTAGCACAGAGTGCTAGTCCCCATCAACGGGTCAATACAGTTGCCATCTCCACAGCTTAATGGTGTTATTAATACTGCGGCGTGAAATCGGATCCTCCAGGCTTGGCATTCCTATGTGCGAACGTACGACGAGAGGACTTGTAATGGCTCTATAATAAACGTAACCTTTTTTTAACAGACCGGCCACTCCACAGTCGGCATATGTTGGAGATCTGTGAGGCATGAATGGCCCTGATGTTAGTCAAATGTTTCTGTTTTTCCTTTCGTCATTGCTGCACCCTTTGAAAACCAGGAGTGCAGTCTTTCAGAAGGAGCCTTTTGTGCAGGAGAGAGGGCGCGAGCGCTTCAGCTGCCCTGCTCTGAGGAGCACCTGTTGTTCTTCCTGTGTTAATAGAGGAACTAACCTTTCACCATACAGATTGTATGCTTCCCGAAGCCAATTACAGCTTGGCAGAAAGCTGTTTTTTTTCCATTATTAAAAAGGCAGACAGCAGATTACAGGCAGAATGACTTGGGGCTGACCTTGGAGAGAATATGATTCACTTCTTGTTTGACAAATACCGAGCAGCGGGTCATGTTTGATGGAACAGTTTTTCTTGCAATCAAACCTTGAGTTCATAGCCTTTTTTTTCTCCTCCTGTGGATGAAACTCCCATGGCTCAACCTGCACCGTTTCTGTTCTGCAAACAAATACAGCAGAATTTACTTACATAACATGCAGTGGCATCATCTCTCGGTGTCTCTCACTGTTTTATTGGTGTCTGTTAGTGTAGCAAATGCCTTCTTTTTATCTGCACTGTTAGGCCAGTATGCCCTGCCGTTACCCCCGGGTCACCCCAGTGCACTGCTCAGCCTATTCCAAACACCTCTGCCTGCTGCTGATTGGCCACACCATGACACGCATCACAAAGGTCATGTCACTGAAAAAGCTTCTGCTCTCCTCCTCTCCTCATCTCCTCTTTGTTACTGAGCATTGAATCGCAGACACTATCAAACCCTTGCCTTGAGAATTGTACTAATATTTACACCCTCTGGAAAATTGATGGGCAGGTCCTGAACTGTGGTCAGCAGTTCAGTTTTTTTTTCCCCTGAAAGAATGAATTGAAAAGGTCTTTTGTCTAATCTTGTCAATAACATTAGCATGCATGATACATCATCATCGTCATTGTTTAAACTAATCCTCTCAGTGTTAAACCACATTAACTTCACAGCTTAATTAGATGTTCCCTCTCCCTCTCTCTCTCTCTCTCTCTCTTTCTTTCTCCCTCTCTCTCTCTCCCTGCCTACCCCTATCTTCCCCCCATGAAATTCCGCATTACCCCCCCCCCCCCCCCCCCCCACAGCCACCACTACCACCACCACACACCCCCCCTGCCCCCACCCTCCTCCCACCCTTCTCAGACTCTCCACAGTCTCCTGCGATATGATTTGGGTTTAAGCAATCTGTCATTAATTCTCAGGCTAAACTCAGCCATAATCCATAACAATTAAATCAACTGTTTGGGAAATTTCACATCAATGAGAGTTAAATGTGATGAAAGCAGAGTCAGAGCGCATGCAGTCCTTTAAAGCTCCAAATCCCCTGCTTTCCTGTCTTTTCACACAATTCACTGAAGTCTGACGGTCACAAATAACATATACGACAAATCACGACGTTGCATCAAAGACTGTCAGAACGCATATTTCTGCCGAACAACAGCGTCTGCGTGCTCCCCAACTCTGGGGAAAACAGAACTCATTTTCTTCTGCAAAGACAAGTTCATGATGGACAATTAAGAAAAATAAGGAGATTAATATGAAAAGACAATTGTTTGGAAGTTTTGTTTTGTCTCGTTTTTTTCCTTCTAATATACATCCCTTTGTATGTGTACTGAGTGGTATTTTTATTGGCACATGCCCTTGTTGAAGGTTGACTCTAATTAAAAACCATGCAGACTAGGTTCAAGGACATTGGGCAGTAACATGTTTCAGTTACAAAAGCAATGTAGTATCAGATGTATCACATGCACGGATATGTGTGTGTGTGTGTGTGTGTGTGTGTCTGTGCCCCATATTCATACCTTTGACAAAAAACATTAAAAGAAAGCATGTAAAAATAGAATTTTTTTTCTCGTGTACAGAGATCAGATTGTTCAGTAAACCTCATTTTTACTGGTTTAAAATTCCTTTTTGAATCTCTGTTTGTAATGTGCAATGCTTGTTAGAGACCCGGGTGGGGCGGAACAGTACATTGATTAATTTGGATATGAAAGCAGTGATACAGCTGTGTCAGTGTTGCATGTGAAAATCGATCCATACCATTGATTGTATTTTTGTTCATGTTAATGCAGAAACTTGAGCGTGTGCAGCAAATGTTGTTATGAGCATTTATTGTTATTTAAATGGAATATCGTATAATGACCTCATGCTTAGCACTCCATTACCTGGATGCTTGTGTCTTCAAAAGCATAGAATTTAGGCTATGTTGAATCATACTGAATTATATCTGTATTGAACTGTATATATGTATTGAAGTGCAATATGTAATATATATAAGATTATATAGAATCATTTTTAGGTGTTGACATTGTATTTTACTGTTGTGAAGCCATGTGAAGAGGTTTACATCCCTAATATAAAATCTAAAATTTTGCGTGCAATGTTCTTACTGTGTTTAGACTTACAGGCTGCTCGGTTCTCAGTCTCTGATTGCCAGTGAAATTGTAGTCCATGTATAAGTTCTCTACATTTAAAATCTTTCCCCCATATTTTACCTGTGCTAAAATACAGTTAAAAATGACGGGTACTCCTCCTGGGCTGTCCGGGGTTCTGTCCAGTGTGTTTGGTGTGGCTGCACTTAGAGGAATTAAGGCCATTAGCACGATTTATATCAAACATCTACCACTGGGCAGGTCATAAGTCTTTCTTTTTCCTGCACCAAAGAAAAGATCCCTGTATAATCTAATTGAGGGTATAGCTATCGGCCACAAATCGTTATAGATGGAATAAATTTGAATATTTGAAAATCATGGCTTCATTAAAATAAGAGGGATGGACATGCATTCAGAAAGAGGCGGGGCGTTCTGGAAAGATCAGAGGCTGTGCAAGGACGTGATGTCGCTTTTTCTTGTCCAACATGTCCAGATGGACAGAGAAACCCCCACCCCCCTTCACCACTGACCCCCCCCCATTAAAAAAATCATCAGAGAGCAAGGGAAAGAAGAGATGGGGGAAGAGAAGAAAGAAAAGCCTGTATCTTAAAACGAAAGTGCTCATTAAAATTAAACCACTCATTAAAACTAATTGCCAATTAAAGAATACAATCCATCCTCCCTTATTCATCTCCCTGCCACTCAGAACAGGCTCCTCACATTACCACTCCCCAGCTCTGGAACACACAGACCGACCGCACACAGACCGACCGCACACAGACCGACCGCACACAGACCGACCACACACAGACCGACCACACACAGAGACCGACTACACACAGAGACCAACCGCACACAGACCGACCACACACAGGTCAACCGCACACAGAGACCGACCGCACACAGAGACCGACCGCACACAGAGACCGACCGCACACAGACCGACCACACACAGAGACCGACCACACACAGACCGACCGCACACAGACCGACCGCACACAGACCGACCTCACACAGGTCAACCGCACACAGACCGACCTCACACAGGTCAACCGCACACAGACCAACCGCACACAGACCGACCTCACACAGGTCAACCGCACACAGACCGACCTCACACAGGTCAACCGCACACAGACCGACCGCACACAGACCGACCGCACACAGACCGACCGCACACAGACCGACCGCACACAGACCGACCTCACACAGGTCAACCGCACACAGACCGACCGCACACAGACCGACCGCACACAGGTCAACCGCACACAGACCGACCGCACACAGACCGACCGCACACAGACCGACCGCACACAGGTCAACCGCACACAGACCGACCTCACACAGACCAACCGCACACAGACCGACCTCACACAGGTCAACCACACACAGACCGACCACACACAGGTCAACCGCACACAGGTCAACCACACACAGGTCAACCGCACACAGACCGACCTCACACAGGTCAACCACACACAGACCGACCACACACAGGTCAACCGCACACAGACCGACCACACACAGGTCGACCGCACACAGGTCAACCGCACTCTGAACGACCACATGCAGGTAAACCACAAAGATCGTTAGCACATACAGGTCAGTCAGATACAGACCACTTTCAGTGTGCACAGGTAAAATGTCATGCAGGTCACGCCACGCACTGATTCCTGACACTGACAGACAGTGGTGGTGTTCTTGCATAGTTAAGTGTGCTCAGCTCCAATGCTTTATAGGTGAGCTGAACGCTGGCAGGTGAGCAGCAATCTGAATCTGCGTTTTTCTTCTCACTTTTTAATGGCAATATCTCAGGCTTTAAAGGTCACCAAGTACTGTTCTCTGAAAAAATTAGATGTTAGCTTCCAGTTATCCTCAAAAAATGTACATCTAATCATAGGCTGAAGGTTAATTCATGTTTTGGGGAAAAAGTCAATGAGTATTTGAAAGTGAACCCTGGAAAAAAGGTTTAGTAGGCTATAAAAGATAATGGCCCATATATGTCTGATTTATAAATGATTGGTTTGTCCAACTGGACACTAACCCAGAGTTTCCACAGGGCCTTTCAGCTGCTCTTTATCAGTCGCAGAGCGTGTTGTGATGTCACAATGCCTGTGGGCTAATGTCACCTGCAGCACCGTTTCCACACCAACCTGCAGCTTACAGTTCCACTGCAGCCCAAAGAAACGGCTAATACTGGCTAATGAGCTACAGGCATTACAAACATGTGTATTTTCAGTCTTAATTACTTTATTCTGCATCAAAGTACAAAATTAATAACGAACACGACAGTCCCCTGCATGCACTTACCTTCCGCTCGTTTTTAAATTGGATAATTATTTACTTACACAGGCAAACATGACATGCACTAATTGGTGCTTGCAGATTTTACTTATTAGAATGATGTATTGATACCCGGGACCAGAGCTATAACACAAATCCGATTATCTGCTGGGTGGCTTTGGCAAACATGTATTAGCCGTGGTGGTGGTTGTTTGTTTTTATTTATCCAGAGATCAGTCAGTACAGCGAGTAGCAGCTGGCCTTCAGAGCTGCTGTTCTCCTGCATTCTGATCCGAAACCGGGCCTGCGGTGCAGCAGCAGCTCACAGACATCAGCCCCCTCCAGCTCGGATCCCCTCACCGCTGGCAACAGCTAGGTTATGAATAGATACCTTAGACAGCACCTGCTAAATCAATACCTACATTTCAAATGTGATCCCAAATCTCCTCAGCTTTCATCAGTCATTTCACAGTTTTTTTGTCAGCTGAAATCATGCTATCAACAACATTTTTCATAGACTTCCTTGTGTTCTAACATTTATCTCAAAAAGCTGGAATTCCTGGAGTCCTTATCCCTCCAATGTTTGCGTTCTTCCACTGGGGCTTTGATCCCAAATGTAATTTGTATATTACATCAAACATTTGACAGTTCCAAGATGGACAGATTAACTGAATGGACTGGCAGAAATACAGGCAGACAGACGTGCATACAGATGGACAGACACACACACATACATACGGAGAGGCACAGACAGGTGGACAGGTAGACAGACAGACAGGTGCACAGGTGGGCAGGCCTGTTGATGGAGAGGCGTATCAGTGCCACGCAGGCTGAGTGGGTGCAGCTGTGGCAGGGAGGGAGCACCTGAGCGGGGCGTCCAGGAGAGCGCGGCGGATTCAGGCCACTAGTCATCCCTGTCGTCCGGGGGCGCGGCTGCCACCCGGCCGGCTCTGACGGGGGACGCAGACCGCTGATTTATGAGTGTCCTGACACCCGGCTCTCAGAACAATTTAAGGATGAAATATCCTCTCTCAGCTCTGCTTAATGTATGACACTTCAGAGCGTCTCCGTGCTCAGGGCCAGCGGCCAGTGCCCTGCCGGCAAGAGGACCATGCTGAGGCAGGTGGGGGGGGGGGGGGGGTGCTTGTGTTTGACGTTTGTTTTGGCTAACACCTGAAGTAAGGCTTCGGGTTACTGTGACAGCCAGCAGAGTGACACTCTGCCTCCCACACCTGACACCCCCCTCTAAAAATAAAGTGGTGACACTTACAGGACATGTTCTCCACTCAGGCAGATTAGGCAGAGAGTCCATTATTCCTTGCCTAAAATATTTTATTTATTGCACAGTCTTTGAAGAAGTGCAGAATAGCATGGTTTAGAAAAAAGAACCTGTCATCGGTTAAGCCAGCAGTGAATGCAATAGATTTGTTACTTGAGTAGTTGATAGCTGATAATGATTGATAACTAAGGGGTAGCTCTGCAAATACTGGAGAAACAATATTGAACAAATAAAGCTGTATTTATGCGCTGAAAATAGTGGGAGATATACATTTAGATATGAGCTCAGTTTCTGGTCTTTCTTATTGACTTCATCCGCAATGGCCCATGAAATGGGAGAAGGCTTACTTTATGCATTGTTTAATAGTAATCAATATTTTTATTATGAATAAATATCCTCTTAATGTAGGTAGTTTGCAAAAGACACTCCCCTAGGTAGATTGTGAGCTATTAAGTTGGTAGATGCATACGTTCTCATTAATCTCTTCATACAGGTATTTCCACATCAGACAGGTACCTTTACAGTCTTGGAATATACGCACGCACGCGCACACACACACACACTCACACACACACACATGCATCAGGGTAAACAAAATAATAATAATAAATATTGTAATGAATATGAATTTTTAATTAATAACGAACAGGGCTGTCCTTTGCCTTTGGAACAGCTTTGATCCCACTTTGAATGTTGTTATATACTATAAATTTTGAACTGTTTCTAGTCGGATATTGAACCATTCTTCAGGACAAAAAGTCTGCAGTTCTTTGGGAGATGGAGGTAGAAATCTATTCCACACGATATGCTCCAGAGCTTCCCTAAAGGTTCAACGATCTGGTGTTTGGGGAGGCCATAGAAGGTGTTTGACGTCATCCTGGCGATCATGAAACTACTCTTGAATCCGTTTAGCAGTGTATATGGAGGTGTTATTGTTTTATTCAGATGCAGGAAGAGGAGAACACATATATATGATTATCACATAATTATCAGAAACAGGAGAAGCTCCAGAAAAGGCTCAAATTTAATGTTGTGTGCAATGTGTTAATTAATGAAATTGCGTTGTTTTCTGCTTTATGTCATCCATCCATGGAGAATCATATGAAAATTTATGTTGTGAATGAGTATCAGATATATGTAGTGGCTGGGTTGAATTTGTCAGTCTACCAGTCTGTTGTCATCACGGAAGCACACAAAGGAAAGGAAGTCCTCTCGAATTATGTTTCCCATAAACACTAGCACTAGCTAGCTATGTTTAATTAAAAAAGAACCTGAATATTCCTGAGTTATTCTGAGTTATTCCTGCCATAACTTGTCTTAACCTGAGGGGGAGTAGAAGAAACCAGATACTCCTGTGAACTCGCCTGTGGCACACATTTGCTTTATTGCATCTTGTTTATTATTTACTCACGTTTGTGTAAAATTGTATATACTGATACATCACCTGTTAAAAGTAATACTCATTTACCTTTAATGTGTGTTAATTAACAAGCATCAGTATAGAATATATCTTACCACTGTTTTGACAGCTTTTGCAGTGTAGTCAAATACATCACAACAGTAGTGGCTGTGAAACGGCGGTGAGAGTGTGGTGGAGGCCTGCTTCTGTAGGCCCACTCTCTGCATGGAGGAGCTCTGCCCTCCTCTTACCTCACCACACAAAATGGCTGCCTCTGTGAGTAACGTCAATAACTCCACAGTCTCCACACTCGGGCCTCTCTCTCTCTCATGGTCTATGTTCTCCTCAGTCCAGCGCAGGAGACAGCATATGAAAGGGCGAATCACTTCTAGGGTTTTTGGGGCAGTGTGGTTGGTGATCCAGTCAAGTTTACCCCTGTTATTAACAGTTATAGAGGACTATAACGCTGTTAATAACACAGTATAACACCATTATTAACACACATGCTGTGTTGTAACACTTGTTAGCACAAACAGTGGATGAATGCACTATTATTATTATTATTAACACATGGAGGAATGTTATTACCACATGCATTGGATTGTAATTCCTGCTACAACACATAGAGGAGTGCAACAGTGTTAACAAGCACAGGTGACTGTAATATTTGATTTAACACACCTGCATAAAGCGCACAGGTAAACCGCTGGCGATGAGTGAAGTAAGTAAGTAAAATTTATTTGTATAGCGCTTTTCACAGACATATGTCACAAAGTGCTTTACATGAGCATTATACAACATAAAAGAGAGAAAACATTGAAGATGAAATGACCCCCCCGAGTTACTACATACATACACAATACACAATAAAATGCACAATAAATATATAAATACATAAAATGCAGACCTGGTGGTGAAGAGAGCGCCCCAGTTCTCCCTTCGGTGTGAATCTTCCTCATCTGAAATCTCCTCTGTGCAGCCTCCATCCGCGTTGCCTCTCGAACCTTCAGCCTCCATCCGCACTGCCCCTCAAACCCCCAGCCTTCATCTGCCTCTAGAGCCCTCATTCTTCATCCACACTGCCTCTCTAACCTTCAGCCTTGAGCTGGACTGCCTCTCGAACCCAGGCTGATTCTGAGGTGCTGCCTCTCAAACCCTCAGCCTTTCACTGCACTGTCTCTCAAACCCGGACTTGTTCCGAAGCAGAGCATCTCAAACCCAACGGATTCACAGCTCATCTGCTGGTGAGGACATCACTCATCTCCCTGGCTCAGGGCAACAATCAGGCTGTATAACTGTGTGACATCTGGGGCCATCTTTCACGTGTGTCCGGAGAGTCGGCTGACACATATCAATCAGCTCTGACAGGCCAGTCTTTGGCGCGTCCATCCGGTCCTGCCTCACACTCCATCCATCACTCTGCCCTGCTGAAGGAGCAGTCTGCCTTCCCCCACCAGGGACAGTCAAGTCTTTATGTGTTTGCATGTGTGTGTGAGTGTACATGTGTGAGAGAGTGTGTTTAGTGTGAGTGTTTGCATAACAGAGTGTGTTTTAATGCATATCTGCATGTTTCTCTGTTACTTATTTCGTAAAGTTCATCAATATTTTGGTGGTGACTAGTTAAATTAGTACAATCTAATGGATTATGTGTTATATACATGTACTTGAATGTACATATTAAATTAACATTTATGTGATTTGGGATGACATATATTTATACAATTTAAAGTCATGCTCCAAGCAGTTGCATATGGAAGGGAAAATATTTGTACTTCTTTGAAAGAATTACAAATATTGCTCCATCCCTATACATTATCCTCTGATAATAATGAGAACATTCACACAATGAAGCTATTCTAGTTTTTAAGAATATGAAACTTTCGTTATTACTGTAACATTCAACTTTGGTTTGTTTTCATAATTTTGAACTGATTAAATTTTCGTCACCAAATTGTATTCTACCATTAGCCTAATAATGCTTAATTGCATTTTAAGGCCATGATAGATTACAGCCATGTATAATGGGGTCTGCTGTAACACTTACAGCATAAATCTCTGTCAGAGTCATTTGGGTTCGTAATAATGCTTATTCACAGGCTGCTGAATTAATTAAAATCAATTGAACTTTAAACATAAATCATGCTAATATATTTTTTAATTATTTTATGTCACTTGGTTAATAAAGGTGGTTGTTTTTCTAATTGTTTGTGAAGGCTGGTGTGTTGGGGAAAATGATCGGGAGGTAGTGTGTGTGTGTGTGTGTGTGTGTGTGTGTGTGTGTGTGTGTGTGTGTGTGTGTGTGTGTGTGTGTGAGACTGTAAGGTTGGCCTGGCAGGCAGGGGGGAGCTGATAGGCCTGTAATCTTGTTTAGGTCTCTGATTGGATAAGTATTCCGGCTCGGAGCAGCACTTCCTCCCGAGGCCAGAGATCGCTCCCCCATTTACACCGCGCTTGAGCGTATTGACCCGTGTAATGTACAGGATATAAAAAAATCCGCCATGCTTCCCTGCTTAACTCGGTTAGCGAGGTGGGATTGATTACGATGTAATGTCTATCGCTCTGGCTAATGCGCTCACATCCCAGACCCCTCCAGCAGGTCGGCTCTGCCTCACCACTCCTCCATTGATTTATTGCCTTTTTTCTAATTAGTGCAGAGATGCTTTATGAAGAACAAATGCTTTACACACACGTGCACACACACACACACACACACACACACACACCACGTGTGTTCGTGCGCACATACACACGCGCGCACTCGCAGCCATGCACAATGACATGCAAACATACACGCGCACGCATGCACACACAAAGGCGTACACACGCATTCAGAGACACACTGCTCGGACACACACGCATTCAGAGACACACTGCTCGGACACACACGCATTCAGAGACACACTGCTCGGACACACACGCATTCAGAGACACACTGCTCGGACACACGCATTCAGAGACACACTGCTCGGACACACAGGGCATTCAGAGACACACTGCTCGGACACACAGGGCATTCAGAGACACACTGCTCGGACACACACGCATTCAGAGACACACTGCTCGGACACACACGCATTCAGAGACACACTGCTCGGACACACAGGGCATTCAGAGACACACTGCTCGGACACACACGCATTCAGAGACACACTGCTCGGACACACAGGGCATTCAGAGACACACTGCTCGGACACACACGCATTCAGAGACACACTGCTCGGACACACACGCATTCAGAGACACACTGCTCGGACACACGCATTCAGAGACACACTGCTCGGACACACAGGGCATTCAGAGACACACTGCTCGGACACACAGGGCATTCAGAGACACACTGCTCGGACACACACGCATTCAGAGACACACTGCTCGGACACACACGCATTCAGAGACACACTGCTCGGACACACAGGGCATTCAGAGACACACTGCTCGGACACACACGCATTCAGAGACACACTGCTCGGACACACAGGGCATTCAGAGACACACTGCTCGGACACACACGCATTCAGAGACACACTGCTCGGACACACACGCATTCAGAGACACACTGCTCGGACACGTACATAAACAAACACGGGCGCTTGCAAGCATGCAGATCCACACACGCATGCACACGCTAGGGTTCGAACAGCAAAGTGAAGTCACAGTTAACGGCCTGTGTTAGTAACCAGTAGGTTGCTGGTTCTGTTCCAGGGTGGAGCGTAGCAGTTGTGCCCCTGAGTGTGGGACTGAGTCAGCTGTGTAGGATGGTGTGGAAATGTTAGCCCTTTAAGGTGCTCACAGTAAGGAACAGCAGAAAGCTGGGGCACAGGAGGCAGCCACTTGCCAGAGACATACATTCTAATGATCTGCTATGAAGCTACAGCTCTCTCCGCTCCAAAGAATGGAAAGGAACTGAAATATATCCTTCAACAGTGATTTAAAATTCTGTGTGTGTGCGTGTGTGTCTGTATGTGTATGTGTGTGCGCGCGTGCATCTGCATGTGTGCGTGTGTCTGTCCGTGTGCGTGTGTATGTGTGCGTGCACGTGTGTGCGTGCACGTGTGTGTGCCTGCGTGTATGTGCGTGTGCGTGCGTGCGTGTGTGTGTGTGTGTGTGTGTGTGTGTGTGTGTGTGTGTGTGGGACAGAGCGGTAAAATGGCCGTTAGAGGAACAGCGGTAAATGCAGGAAATAACAGACTGATTCTGCCCAGCAGCCCTTGCTGTTATTTTGTTGTGTGCAGTGAATGCGTTTGTGTCTTAATGGGTGATTTTTGCAAGTTTCCATGAGGAACTCATTGCCAAGAACGGAGACACCAGAGATCCAGTGCACACGGACCCTGCTTAATACTGCCACCTAGTGGTCGTGAATCTGCATATCCGCTTCTGTGCGAATGCCTTTCATTTCAAAATGTTTCAGTTATACGTGTGCATTGGTATAGTCTGCAGAGTCTAGCCCAGTCTGTCCTCTGTTTTCCTGTAATCAAACATAAAAAGTGCTCATTGTTTAAATGCAGCCTGTGTGTGTATTAATGGACCCATACTCTGTTTCAATGTTGGAATTGAACGTTTTCAAACCACATCAGACTGCTGCTGCCACATGACAGATGTGCTTTTCACGTGAACATCGAGCCATCTTTCACTTTCACACTGGGATGCCTGTTCACTCAGACATTCAAGTTTTCTGTTGTTTTGCTGTTTACATATGCATTGCAGAAACTGTCAGAAGAAAGACTGCAGCCTCTTCCAAAGCAGTTAGCAGTTCTGGCAAAGTTGGTAAGCTGGTTTTGACAAATTATCCAGGGCTGTAATGAAGCGTTAATGCCAGGATAGTTTTTTGATTGGTTTGACGAGAACATGGTGCGTTCAGTATTGTTGAACCCGTTACCCGTCCGTGAGTACGGTGCGTTACAGAGCATGTAATGCTGCCGACCGTGTTACTTTGCTGTGGCTCTCTCTGATTCTCAGATGCGTTTCCACTTGGGAGCAGCAATCTGATTTAGCACTGCCAACTGCAGTCAGCGCTCATTTGTAACTGCTGACATCCGTGGGCGGTAAGGCTTATGTAATACTGCCTCCTAATAGATGGTATTTTGCATACATTCCCAATCAAGACTATTTTTCTGAGAAATTGTCTGTGTTTATGATACATTAAAGGTAAAGCACATTTTGGGGGGGGGGGGGGGGTAATAAAGTATGAGAGTAACTTTATTTCATATGTTGACCCCCGGACCATTATGTGCCACCATGGTTGTTTGAGTATATTACAGTATGGCCTGTGTCTTTAAGGTGGGGTGGGAGTTTATCAAGGGATGGGCTGTGATTTTGTGGGCAGGTGTCTGTACTGTCACACGGGATGCATTGAGGTGATGGGGGGTGTGGAGGGGGGTTCTGGGAGTACAGGAAAAAACAGAAGGTTAGAGAACGATGCTCTGCAGGAAGTTAAGCTCCTTCTGCTGGCACAAGCGTCCCCAGCTGTTGGCTGGCCCTCAGACGTCACCTGTGTGATCTGTAGCCCTGTGCTACTCCAGGACGTGCCCCCCCACCGGCCCCCATCCTGCTGAATTAATCACATCCTCATTGTGTGGCATCTGCTGCATCCCTCCACCAACTGCTCTCAAGACATGATTAAATATCCCTCCCCTGCACTGTGGAGAGCGCACTCAGGAGCGTCTTCTACTGAGCACGCTCAGTCCGCTCTCTCTGTGGAGCGCGCTCAGTCCGCTCTCTCTGTGGAGCGCGCTCAGTCCGCTCTCTCTGTGGAGCGCGCTCAGTCCGCTCTCTCTGTGGAGCGCGCTCAGTCCGCTCTCACTGTGGAGCGCGCTCAGTCCGCTCTCTCTGTGGAGCGCGCTCAGTCCGCTCTCTCTGTGGAGCGCGCTCAGTCCGCTCTCTCTGTGGAGCGCGCTCAGTCCGCTCTCTCTGTGGAGCGCGCTCAGTCCGCTCTCTCTGTGGAGCGCGCTCAGTCCGCTCTCACTGTGGAGCGCGCTCAGTCCGCTCTCTCTGTGGAGCGCGCTCAGTCCGCTCTCTCTGTGGAGCGCGCTCAGTCCGCTCTCACTGTGGAGCGCGCTCATTCCGCTCTCTCTGTGGAGCGCGCTCAGTCCGCTCTCTCTGTGGAGCGCGCTCAGTCCGCTCTCTCTGTGGAGCGCGCTCATTCCGCTCTCTCTGTGGAGCGCGCTCAGTCCGCTCTCGCTGTGGAGCGTGCTCAGCTCTCTCTGTGGAGCGCGCTCAGTCCGCTCTCACTGTGGAGCGCGCTCAGTGCGGTTGTGATTTTGTGCACCTCCTGCCCCACAGTGTAAGGGTTGTATTTCCCCCTCGGGCTCTTCTCTCCCCTCTCTACAGAGCACCTCTGTTCCACACCTCAGCCATTAGATGCAAACACCTGAAATTGATCCAGGGTCAGTCCTTGAGGTCAGTACAAACACACACCTATTATCTGCCCTGGTTAAGCGTTGTCTCCAGTACAGGTGATGGAGACCACACTTCAGGTCTCTCAATTTCCAGAGGTGAACAGAAGTATATGAGCTGTGCTGGAGCAGTCTTGGGTGTGCAGTGTTATGATGGGCTATTTTAAAGAGCACATCTGAGTCATCTACCTTCCTCTGCAGCCTTTAAAAACCCAAAGTTTTTTTTTGCTTTTTTTTTTTTAAAACATCTATTCAGAACATAACTTCTCCTGTGAACACCGTGAAATCATACGACAGAGGCCTACAGCGGAGGTGCCCGGGCAGGAGAGAGTGCTGCCCCCTAGGGAGCATGCAAGCTCCAGCCACGGGGGTAAAAATAGTCTGAGTTTGAGGAAGAATGCTGGAATATGTTAAAATTTAAATTATGCATTCTAATTGGTTGTAAGTGGAGTCACTCTGCACAAAGCAGGCTTGTTAGCTTAAGGGTTTTTTTTTCCTCAAGCTGACACATTTCATAAACTTGATGTTTTCTTCTCACTCTTCCTAGTGCAAAGTGAACTTGCTCAACCATCTCACTTGAGCACGTGGATTTAAAGAGGCTAATTTGCTCTGACACCATGTGAAGTCCCATGGAGGTCTCTCCCTCCCTCTCTTTTCCTCTTCCTCTCTCTCTCTCTCTCTCTCTCTCTCTCTCTCTCTCTCTCTGGAGCAAAAAAGAATAGCCATCTCCAGTGTAGCGGGAAACAGGCACGCTAGGTGAACAGGCTGATTTATGTGCTGATGGTCAATATCCATCCAGCTGAGCTCTTACAGATCAAATACAGATAGCCACTGCTCAAAGTTAGTCACACGAATGCATGCACCGCTCTGACAGCAGAGCGGTTCCAGGTACACACGCACACACATGCAGACACACACAAACACAACCTATTGCACACGAGTATACACAAACAAATACCATGTTTGCATGTGCACACACACGTATAAACACACCCTTTTCAGAGTACACTCAAACACACATGCCTCCGTATCGGAGTAAACACACACACACACACTCTGTCACAGACACACAGTTTTCGATGAAACAGCACTGCCGTGACATTTTGCTTCTCAGTAGCTGTGCTCTGGGAGGCGCTGGTCATGTCCTGGAGTGGTCTTTATTCTTTCATCCTTTCACTCAGTGTGTCTGTAGGGAGTGCTTTCTTCTACAGTTTGCAAAAATAATGGGTGCAAACTAGACACAGTGTTTTGTTGCCATGGTGATGCCAAGGAAACTAATTACCCAGTAGAGGGAAGACTCCTGGATGGAAGGTTGGGTGCTGGGAGAGGAGAGATGAGCACAGTTTTACAGGAAGGATCACTCCTGTACCACTGTGTTGGACACGGTCAGCGAGGTCGCTCCTTATCTCCCTGTGTGCACCCCTTCGATCTTGGCAAAAGCACACCTTGAAACGCCCGCTTTGATGTTTGCTGAAAGGTGCTCTAATTGAACAAGTTTCTGGGCAGTAGTCGGTGAATGTGTTTGCACAGCTCTGCAACACCTGTAATACCTGTAGCTATATTTTTCTGTCTGTATAACTGTGATGCAGATATTTGCAAAGATAGGTCTTTTTTAGCTATACTTAGTTATGCTTATTTATAAGCTTATGCTACACCATTTTGGTTACCTCACACAGACAGGACCAGCTCTCTCCAAAACACAGCTGTCCAGTCTTTCCTGAATTCTTTGGTCTATCTTAGACCTGTGTTTTCTCATCCTTACTATCTGAGGAGAATGTACTCTTGGCAGCAGTGTAGCCTCGTGGTTAAGGAGCAGGACTCATAACCAAAAGGTTGTTGGTTCGATTCCCTGCTGGGGAACTGCGGCTGTGCCTTTGGGAAAGGAACTTAACGGAGAATTACTTCAGTGAATATCCAGTTGTATAAATAGATAACAATTTTACTGTTAAAAAAAAAAAAACTGTAACTGATGTAAGTCGCTCTGGGTAAAAGCGGCTCCTTAATGCAAATAATGTAGTGTAATTTAATGGTCTTCATGTATCACCTCCATGTCTCAAATGCCAAGTGTCAGGGTATGAGACACCTTGTCTATAAATGTAATGTACTGCTGTTGAAAAGCTTACAGATTACAAATGTTTTTACAAAGGTTTGTACTGACTTATAGAGAACAAGTACTGTACTTAGCATGTGTACTTAAGCCTGTTGTTTTGCATACTAAAAGGATTTTTGTGGAGATGTATATGTAGCCACACAATGGGAAAGGCGTGTCATAGGAGGCCTGTGAGCTGGACGTCCTTGCACATCATCACTGCACACTGCTAACACACACATACGTGTACACACAAACTCACACTCACACACACATGCAAACTCTCACCCTCTTATGAACACACACAGACTCACATAAACCCCCCTTATTTTCAATGACTCCCTGATCATACTCGACATTTTCTTATGTGTACAGAGGTAGTCCTGTCTGCCTTTCCAGCTTCAAAAGGAAAGTTATTTTTACAGGTGGAATGGAGTCTGCTCATCACTCTCTCCCTATCTCTGCAGAAGAACAGGGGGGTGAAAGGGAAGGAGGAGACAGGCGTTGCAGGCCAGCATTTATACAATATTCAAACATTTACAGATTAAACATTTCACCGACATCAAACAAGAATTCACAGCAGGCCAGGCTGTTAACATACATGCGCATAAAAAGCCAGCGCGGGGTGAAATAAATAGCTGTTATAAGTTGTGGCATCAGGTATCAGTCATGCATTGACGCGGTGGCAGTCCCCGCATCACGGATTCAGACGCAGACACGCCATGTTTCAGCCATTTGGTAATGGGCCTAACGCAGGCCGTTTATCCCGGTAATGTGTCTGAGCGCCCGGCAGATGATAAGATTTTTTTCCCCCCAATTGAAAATTCACCTGCCACAGAATAGAATGAAAAGAAAAATGGAAACTTTCAGAAACGGTATTTGCTTACCCTATCAAATAGCTACAGACAGGGTTTTTATAAATTAACCTACATTTGAAATGGGTTCCGTACTTATGCATGTAACTATCAAAATTCAATTTTCTGTGGGTAATTCTAATGCAGTGCGGACATAAGAGGAAAAGTATTAGCATACATATGCTGGGAGAAAAAAAAAACTTGAATAGAGAACTCAAGTTGGGCTTATTAGCTGAGTGCCTGGAATGTGCCGACTGGCAATTAATCATATTCTTGCTTTGGGTTAGAATACTGATTTCCATCTCTCTTTCTAATAGTCAAGGAAAATGAAATATTTGCCTTGAGTTTAAACTTGCTCTAACTTTGTGTTTTTCTTTTTTTAGCATTCCTCCTCCTCCCTCCTACCCCCTTCCGTGCTGAATATTGGATCCAGTTGTTGTCTCTTGACTGAGAAACAGGTAGAATAATGTGTTGATTAGAGAGGCTGCAGCTGATGACAGTGCTTAGCAGCTCCTTCTGTGAGTGAGAAGAGAGGCTTTGAACAGGAAGCTGACGGCGCCATGCAGAAATTACCGCCACTTCAGCACAAACTTCCCAGCTTTGGCTCGGAGTGTGATAAGTGCACATTTTAATGGAATCCTTGAGCACATGTACAGATGAAATTTTTCTTGGAGATCTAATGTGTTCGCATTAGGCTTTATTAAAATTCAAATCGTGGAAAATGTACATTTTTTACACATTAGTGCGACTGGACTGTCCCTCTCTCCTGGCATATAGAGCTCTCATGTTTGCTCTCTGACTGTGAAAATCCCAGCACTATAAAATAATGTGAATTCGAGGTCACATGTAGAGCTTCAGTCATGCCGGTCTAATTGCCTTGCTGCCTTTAGGAAGAGACAGTGAGGAGGTTCTGTGGAAATGAATGTGCAGTATGTAAAAATCCTTCGCTTTCACAGCATAGTGTGAAAGTGGCTCTCGCTGATGCTTCAGCTTGCTGCAGTGAGTGTTTTTGTTTTTTTTTTTCAACATTATGGGCTCAGTGGTCTCTGAATCTATCAAATATATTTTGTAGGAAACAAACAAGCAAAGATTTGCTTAAAACACCTTGTTATGCTGCTTTAACCTATGCTTACCCTTAGCAGTTGCATCTCTCTGGAGTTCTGAGGCACTGGCCACAGGGGACGGAGGGAAAGAGCTCAGAAACACCCTCTGTATCTGATTGACCTCTGGGTGACTGGGGCTCCTAACGCCTGTATTTTTCAGTTAAGGTCACGCTGTGATATGATAAGGCTATTGCTGTTAGCGTACCCCATGCCAGAGCAAGAGAGTGAGACAACTGACCCAAACACTCGAAAAAATGGCCATACTAACCCATTTTAAAGGACATTTGTAACTCATTACAAAAGAATGAACATACTCACCCATTACAAAAGAATGGCCACACTAAATAAAACACTTCTGTTCACAGCTGGACAGTCGGCTGCCGTTTGCGCGGGAGATTAGCTTTGCGCAGTGGCTGCGTTGGAGGACTGTAATTGCAGGTTGCTCAGGCTTCACACCTCCATCGTTTTGTTGGCTTGCGATTTGGGCGGTGTGTCTCTTCACCCTGGTTGTCATTGGGAGAAAGGAGTGCGTGCGCCTGTCACCGCTGTAGTGTCCTTTTTTTCCCCAAATTGTTCGGTGTGTTTGAGTTTTTTAGTTTGGCTGCCGATGTTTAAACCACCTGCAGGGGCTTCTCTCCTGTCTCTCAGGTGTAAATGGCAGCTAATCCTGCTTAGCAAACGCGCTCACGTCCCGCCCACCACCTCTCCCCAGTGGGCTGCCCGGCCAATGGAACCAACTCCGAGAGGCTGGTCAGCCAATGGAACAGGTTATAAGAGGTTGCTCGGCCAATGGAATCGGGTGTGCGTGTGGAGCATGTCCTCTGTTAATGGGTGACTTGTGACACCAGGTTTATGTTCAATGCTGTCAAATTTCCCCTCTCTTAGCAATACATGACCCGTTGCCAGCAGATGCCCATGGTATTATAATCAGTTAGAATCACCTCCCCCCCCGAGACCTGCTATCTGAGGTCAGAATCACAATCCAGACTAATACTTTCCTCTTACCTCTCTAACTTTATTGTTATCCTTAAGCAAGGGTACATGCCATGTAAATCATAAAACTACTGCAGTAATGCCAAACTTTCCTTGGTATTTCATGTGCAGTTTTTGTAAAATATTTGTTTTTCTATGTAACCTTATTTTGCATACTTTAACCATGGCAGTATGCAAGTCTAAATGATCACTGACCAGTGATGGTAAAAAAAAGGTTAATTAGAATGATTTCATACACAAAGCATAATTTGGAATATTATTATGACATTAAAAGTACCGCAAGGGTCACACAACATGGCAAAATCTGTGGTCTTTAAATGCAATTATTATTTTTTGATCATTAAAATGTGCTTTATTCGGGGGCTGAGAAAGCTTCCAGCGACAGGGGGCCTTCAGGGCTCTTTTTTTTCCATTGCACTTCAAGGTTCCAAATGAAATGACATTTAAGAGAGCGAGAGACTACATCCCGCGCCCCCTCCCCCCAACCCCTGGGAAAATAGCGGCACAATAATACACGCTGACCTTTCCCTTTGAGTGAGAACAGCTGCGCTGTGTCCAGCCAGCGCACGTTGCCGTGGCGATGTGGCGGCCCATGCGCATGGTGCGCTGATTCACGGCGGGGATGGCGGTGTTTGTTCAGGCTGTTTTTTCCCCCCATTAGGAAGAGACACCAGCAATGAAGCATCGCCCACGCCGAGCCACACTCCCGCTGCCGGAGTGCCCTCGCTGATGCATTCTGGGAAATCATTGGGGTGCTGTTTATCTGCATCCACCATGTTGCATGATGGGAAAGTTGTCCCTGAATAACCGACAGGGTTAGTGCCGGGGAGGCCCAGCATTTCAGCCCGCACTGGGAACTGATCCAGGATCAGTGGTCCCAACCACAGCCATTCTGTTTATATGATTGCAACTGATCCAGAATAAGTGCACAGGGCCAAAGGCTGTCCGCTGTTGTGCATTGTGGGAAAGAGCTGTCGAAAGGCCATGTTCCATTCCTTATTTGCAGTGTGTTACAGTCATGTTACCATGGCAACTGCTCTAAGAATTAACTCTGGAACAAAATTGAATTGTGCGCTTAAAATTGCTGAGGAGGAAAGAACATTTGACACTAAACTTAGTACATACTTTTGCCCCCCTCCTAAACAGATGTATATTTCTCTTTTTGCTTTCTGTTTGTTATATTATTATACCTATGAACCTGAATCCTGCAATTTGTCAGCATCACTTAGACCAGACTTAGTTTTCAAACCCTTCGACAAAAGCACCCCTCCCCACTAGCTCTCCTGCCCCCCCCACCCTCTCCCTCTCCCTCTCCCTCTCCCTCTCTCTCTCTCTCCCTCTCTCACTCTCTCTCACTCTCTTTCTCTCTCCCTCTCCCTCTCTCTCTCTCTCTCTCTCTCCCTCTCTCTCTCTCTCACCCTCTCTCTCTCTCTCTCTCTCTCTCTCTCTCTCTCTCTCTCTCTCTCTCTCTCTCTCTCTCTCTCTCTCCCTCTCTCTCTCTCTCTCTCTCTCTCTCACTCTCTGAGGATAGTAAATTTCTGAAAATCCCTCAGGACAGAAATCTTCTCTCATGCTCTGTCTTCTTTTGGCCTTAGCTTTTATTGATACATGTAAGGCAGTGTAACTGTCATGAATACTTTTCCAAACAGGACACTTTTCAGCCAGTAATGAATAAAACATTTCAGCTTTAATAAAAATTCAATAAAGCAAAATTTCCTTAAATGTGACATCAAATGTCAATATAAAGCTATCATGAATTCCATTTTTTTGTCAAGAAATATCAATTTAGTTGCTATATATAAAAATTACCTTGGAAACACTTCATACAGTATACACATTCTACACACATTTTTGCTTATGTAATAGTACAGTATTATAATGTAAAATGATTTAATTAAAGCAAATGAGAACTGAATCAGAGCAGATACAGTGGAAATGGCTGTGCAAGTGGAAACAAGCCTGTGACATGGTTTGGCACACGGCTTCACCAGGCGCTGCTGAAGCAGGTCCAAGCTTGCACCACACTTAAATCTCCATTTCATTCAAATAAAGAGGAGCTGTGTTTGGGGGCGTCTGTGGTGTCGGTGCAGGCCAGGCGTTGGTCAGGGAGGCTGCGTCTCAAACAGGGGCATGGGTGGACCCCTTCTCTCGCACCCGCCTTTTTTTTTTTTGAGGTGTGGGAGTGGGGGGGCTGCGTTCCTATTCGCACCTTGGTCCTGCCAGCTGGGTGAATCTAACTGCAGAATAAACGGAGGATTATGGGATGGCTCTGCCAGCACTCAGAGCACTCTGACGACATAGCATGATGTTAATTGGCTTTTTCACGCTGCGCTCACCTAATCACCCATATCAAACCCTTTCTGAAGGAAAAATAGGGAGCCAGAATCCTTATTTATATGATTTAATTCACATCAAATTATATGGGATTTAGAAAAGGGATTAAATTTTTACACATGTAAGAAGCCTTAGCCACTTAATTAAGACTGCAAATGATACTACAATTATTTTCTGAGTGAACAAATTTTTATTGCCTCTGAACACTTAGGTCATGATACTGGTTAAAACTTGCCCAATAATTTGGCCACTCTCTGGTCCATTCACGCAATTTTTTTGTGCGGTATGTAAGTATGCAAATTCATTTGCCTTTATGTAACTGAATTATGTAAAGGTTTGGGATTTTTTTGTCGCCCGAGATACGCTCAGAGAGGATTGTGGGATGCTTGGTCGGCCCGTTTGACAGGTTGATGGAGGTCCTTGAGGAACTGGCTAAGAAGTCAGCACCCACCTCCTGCTGCGCCGATTTCCGTCTTGCTTACCCACCCAAAGGCAGGCAGGAGATGTGCGAGCGAGAGGACATCTTCCACAGCCCTGTCTGCAGCTGGACGCAGGCTGCACTTCTCCCCTGGCGTCTGCTTTTGATTGACAGCAGGCGAGGAGTGGAAAGGTAGAGTGATTCCCCTGGCACAGCCGAGCGAGCTTCCACTTCATGCTTACTCTTCTAATGGCGCCCAACAAATTGCATCTGTCTGGCGTGAAGGTGCAGGGCTGGGAGCGCAGGCTCGTAGCGCGGCCCGTCTGCCAGGAGCAGGAGCCACAGCCGTTACAAATGGCCAAGTGGGCCCGGCTGATAACCGGCCGGCGCTGATGTATCGCGGCGCAGGTGAAGTTTTCTTCGTTAAGCCAGCATCGTTATTTTTGGTGAACGGGAGAAGGGGAGAGAATCGCGGGGAGGGATGGGGGGGGGCCCGTAGAGGGCATCAATGTGTCTTCCTGTTGTTGAGTGGCGTGAGACGGGGATTCATCTTGCCAGCGTTTGAGTGAAGCGAGCCTGGGGGGAAGGGGAGGGGAGGGGAGGAGGGGGGGTCTATTGGTTTTGCACTTGATGGATAGAGTGAAACTTCCAGTTTGAAAAGTTTTGACTCTCTCTCTTCCATTTTTCATATTTTCCCCTTTTTCTCTCAGTGCTCAAAGACCTGTGATGGTCTGTATTGGGACTGCTGCATGTTGAGTTGGCTCTATGCTGTGACAGTGCACCCTGGAGTCAAAACCTCAAATACTACCCTTTAGAGGGGCAGCTTGTTTCGTCCTGTGTGGAGGGTCTTAGGTTCAGTTCCAGAACCAGACAGGTGAAGTCACTACCTATGGTACAGTACAAAGCCAGAATCACCAATCTGACCCTCAGAGGATGAATTAATTCTCATTCTTAATATATGCAAACAACAGCTACAAATTCTTAAGGTAGAGAAAAAAAAATCCACCATCATGAGGCAAGTCTGAGTCTTTTCTGTTTCACCGTCTAATTTGATATATCCTGTCTTGTTATTTTCATTACTTCTTGGATAAATCATAGGAACCTCAGTCATTTCCCAACATACATGGTCACATCAGTTTAAAAAAACTGAAAGCTGAGGATTTGTGTGGAAGTTGAAATGAAAACTATCCCATTGGTATGGACCCACCCCAACCACTCAAAACGTACACACACACACACACTCACACTGCGGTTCCTCAGCCCCACCACACCCCCCTCTGGGTAATCTGAAGGATGAAGACACAGGTTTGACATTCCAAAGGCTCTGCTTCATCCAGTGATTTCATCCCTCCCTGAAAGACCTGCTCTGCCCAGGCTCCGCATGGAGTTTGTGTCGTTTGGATTTCACGCTGAAGCCTGGGAACTGTCAGAGAAACACCGTATTCCACACAGCACAGAATCCCCTGTCAATCTGTAATTCTCTGCTGTCAATCAGATGTTGTTGTTGTTGGTGTTGTTGTTGTTGCTGCTGTAGCAACAACCTGGAAGCTGTGTCCATGTATCACTTTTGGTTCCTATTTAAATTGCCATTCATACGCATCCCAAAGGCCAGGTCTCTTGAAGTAATATGTCAGGCGTAAGAGCTGAACGTTCTCCCTGTCATAGGGCTACAGCGACCGTCAGAATGTCTCTCACTTTAGGGTCCGGGAGAGGCAGGGGAAAAGGTCACTCCACTCAGTGGTGGCAGCTGATATTTCTTTGGGAAGCGTGACCTCATCGTGTGAGACAGCCGAGAGTATTTACTGTACTGAGTAAGCTTCAAGAGTCACAAGTTAAACTGTGTGAATCACATCACTTCTTAAAGCTGTTTCATGAAGTTATCACGACCTACGAAAACAAAAGTCCACGTTTATAATGTGCAAAAACACAATTTACGATCAAACGACTTAAAAGTGCATGCTGGGTTTACTCTTAACTCAAATCATTAAAAATGTTAATTAAACTGCGATTCAGACATATAAGATAAAAAGGGAAAAAACTACACTTATTTTATAACTGATCATTTACCATGGACACCCCCAGCATTCTACCCAGGCATTGCACCTCAAAGGACAGACGGAGTGGCAATTTAACACACATGAAAGCTGCAGACATCCAACATAGCAGAAGTTCTTCAGAAAAACATATGCCCATCTGAAAGGCTATTTCAGTAAAGTAAATAATAATAAAATAAATAATAATAATCATCATCATCATCATCACCATCATCATTATCATTGTTATTTTTATCTTCATGATCATAAAAGTATAAAAGGGTATTCTTTTTCATTTCCTTAGCTCCAGGACTCAGACACAGCGGCTGCATTTTCCATCGTATGTGTCTGTGCAGTTCAGTGCACACTGAAGCAGTCCAGCTCTCCTCACTCTGTGCAGTGCGGCACCAGGGAACTGGACCTGTTCCAAACCCGGGTCCAGCATAGTGTGTGCATTCTGAGCAGTGAAAGGCGAGGCACTGACCGTTCTCACTGGGGGCATCTGCAGCTGGGAAAGGTTTCTCGGGGGCAGTGGAGCCAAGCACCTTCGCCCTCGGAGCTTATGCAGTGCTACATATGCAAATACGTAGTATGGATAAATGTTATCAAACTTGCAGGGGGGGTGCATTTGTTGTAGTTACACAGCAAGGCAGGACGTGCTAATAGTAGTTGTAATATTAATAATAATAACAGTAATAATACTCCATTAGCAACAGGGTGATAAACAGACAGTCCAATTAATTCTGCTTTGCCATTTTTGGAAATATGTGTGTTTGGAATGTTGTGTTCCTTATTCCAGTTTCATGCAATTTTTCCAAATATATATTTGTGCAGTACATTCATTTCACCAGGGGAAGCAGCTCCAGCACAGCTGAAATGAATGTAAGGGTTTTATTATTGGAAAGGTATGGCATTAAAGTGAATGCACTTCAGGTCTGCTGGGACCTTTGGCTTGAGTGGGGCTCCAGTCCTCCAGGCGAGAGAGCTCGGCCGTCAGATGCACTGCGGTGCCAGTGTTAAAACAGCTTCATAACTAAAAGAGTCATAAAACAATTATTTAAAAATTAAATTGGAAACCTTCATGTAAGTGTATAGTTAAAAATCTTGCTCTTGATTCAGGTGCCCAGTGCTCTGTTGCTATTATGGATGTATTGCTTTACATCAGTGCAGAAAGCAGGACCCAGACGCCACAGACCGGCCCCCATCATAGCCCCCCATCATAGCCCAATGCGTTTCAGCATCCTGCTGAGACCCAGAACTCATTCAGTGACTTGCTGTTTTTGAATGATTGCTAACTGACCTGCTCTTACAGTCATGTTATTAGAGTAAAGTAATTCTCTCCTCACTGAGTCCCTTTCTATCCTGAGTCACTGTGACTTCACAGAGTCACTCTGTGCCCCTAGTGAGTCACCCCTACGTTGCTCCTTTCTGACTGAGTTACTGTACCCTAGTTGAGTCGCTTTCTCCTGATGTGGTTGCTCTCTCTTCACAGACTCACTTTTATTCTCCCACCACGGCACTTCTGAATGAGTCGCTCTCCCCTGACTGAGTCGCTCTCCCCTGACTGAGACACTCTCTTCTGACTGAGTCGCTCTCTTCTGATCAAGCCACTCTCTCCTGACTGAGTCACTTTCTTCTGACTGAGTTGCTCTCTCCTGACTGAGATGCTCTCCCCCCGACTGAGTCTCTCTTTCCAGCAGTATCCCTGACTGGTAGTCCTGCAGGTCCCTGTGACATTTCCCTGTCTGCGTCTCTCTCTGCAGCTCTCGGAGGGCACCTCACGCAGCCTCCCTCTCTGTGACCCTGACTCCAGGGCTGCCTTCAGAAATGTCATCCCGCCGTGCTGCCAGCCAACCGTGCGACAGCAGCGGGGGGGGGGGGGGGGGTGGCTCCGGGGGCTGTGCCCGTGCCGAGAGTCGCCCCGACCGAGCCGCAGCAACACGGGCGCGTACACAACATACACACCCCCCCCTTTTCTGTGTGAAACTTTGCAGGTCATAAATCTAATGGTTACACACTGCGCGGAGCTGGCTCTCCACGGCGAGAGAGGGCGGAGCAGGACGCATTAGGTGACATTGCTGCGGCCGAACGTGGGGATTTAGCTGGACAGAGCGTTGTTTGCTCTGCCCGCCTGACCCAACAGAAGGCACCCAGCCGTGGCACTGCGGGCAGGACTGTGCTGTCAGGCTCGGGGATTACTGCCTGTTTGTGTACACAACAGGGACCTTGCAGGATTTAAATGAACAGCTTATATAGACTTTTATATTAAAAGTCTGCAAACAGCACCAGCCTCTAATGTTTCCATGCACTAGCAAACAGCTAATGTCACATACCCACTGGTGTGTTGACATGTTGTTTATGATTAGGGGATACTGAACTTCAAGGATTTAAAAAAGTATCTGCAATGTTTATAATGTTTAAAAATGTCAAAGTCATAAAGTTAGCCTTTGACTGCCGCTGCACAGCTGAAATGGTGGGCGTTAAGCACTGCGTGTTACGCTGTGCTGTGAGCGGTGTCTGCAGGAGCACGGTGTTTAAGCAGAAGCTTAACTGTCACAGCGATTAGGGACGGCGATGTTTGCTGTCACAGTGGCAGTCAGGGTGTGATGTTTTGTTTGACCACTCGGGACAGGATTGTGCTTATAGCTGACCCCAGGCCAGTAAACTTTGTAAATAGACACAAATGTATCAGGCATAATCCTCTCATCTCAAAATCACATTGAAATGTGGTCTTCAAGATAGAATTCGTGTTCCCAGCTTTATGCGTTGTGAGCGCCTTCAATTCAAGTGGTCGGGTCTGGGAATGGCTGGGTGCGGCGTTGGTGTTGTGTTGGTGTGAGGGTATGCAGGTATTATGGTGTATTGGCTTCAGATGTTGTTATTTTTTTTGTTTCCTGAATGTTCAGTGCTCCAATGTGTTGAGTGAGAGAGCATGCAGTGTTCAGGGCTCCAGTGTGTTGAGTGATATTCACTACATTTCCACTATCAGAGGAGCGTAATGGCATGTTTGAGTGACAGGTCAGTGGCATTAAATCCCGAGGCAGTTTGTGGCTGTCATTCAGCAGGCCATTATGAGTCATCACTCAGCGCCCCCACTACTCTGCTGATGACCGCGTTCTGGCCTGCATCATGTGACCACAGTGCAGAGAGAGCTCAGTCAGGGCACGGAGAGTGTTGCGTGTGGGCTTCCGGGTGGCCTCTGCCAATCAATCTGGGCACTGTAAGCCAAATGAGAATTCTGAGTGTCAGGAGCAAAATCACCGCACATCTCAGAACCTGTGGTGTGCAAGGGATGGTGAGAAAGAGAGTGTCCACTGAAATACTGCAACAGGGTTTACCAAGTCCACTGTGACTATCCAATAGTAGCCTGATGGTCCTCAACCGGCAAACCTCATCAAAATAGTTTGTTTATAATATCAAATATAATATGTTTATTTCAATGGATACATTTTAGTTAGTTAATATTTCTGATTGTGCATTTATTTCAGTAAATACAGTAATTACTTAATCCATGGAACCATTTATTTCCATGTGCAGTGTAGCATGTAACAGACCCTCCATTATGTAATGTAGGTGGCATCAGTAATCACAGTATGCACACGCGGCATTGCCATGCCCTTTGTTCCTTCTCAAAGGCCAAAGCAAATTCAGCCCATTACTTACAGTTAGCAGGCAGAGCAATGACATCAACCATTCCCCCATGAATATTTCACTGCACACGGAGCAATGAAACCTTTTCCTGAAACAGCGTTTTCGGCGTGGCGTTGAGTCTGGCTGCAGGAGAGGGAGACTTCACACCCACCTTTTAGCCGCAGCCAATAACATTCTTGTCTACTTTCAAAGTGTTTTTTTTTTCCCCCTCTTGAATGATTTCTTTCAGTCCGTGAAACTACCGAGGGAAAAAACAGTTTACACAGTAAATCAGCTTTGAATGTAATGTGAAGGGTTTTAGTGCTTCTGTAATCATCACGACTGTAACGTAACACTGATCTGGGGTCTGTGGAATGTTTGTTGTGCTGTAGAGCACCAGCCATCCAGATTATCTAGTCTGGCTCTGCTGACTAGCAGAACTACCCGTGTGTCATTCTCACGGCACAATGGAGTGGTAAGTAAATCTGAGGCGCATTCAGGATCCCGCCAGCACACTGGGGCATCAGATGTAATGCTTGTCCTTTAGATGAGAGAGCCGATCTCTGAGCGCAAAGCCCGTTTCGTGTGGACAATACCTGGAGAGAGAGGAGCTGATGTGGTTTGCAGGGGGAGATAACGAGAAGCAGCACAGAGACTGATCTTAGATCAGTACAATGCGCTGCTCCGGGCCACACACACACACACAGACACTCCACAGCTTTCATTCCTGCACCCTCTCAGCCCAGTGCCACATTGGAACGGAGGGCGTTGTTATCGCTGGGGGTGAGCGCCTTGTGACTGGAAGTTGTGTGTGTGTAGAGAGGATTCCAGGCATGATTGAAAGGGTACAAGGCTGATGGAGAGCCATGAGCCAATTAACAGGGGGCAGCTGTATAGTCCGCTCTGAGGCCAACCAATAGGAGACACCCATTTGGCTCTCTCCAAGGCCAGCCAACCTTTTTAAAACCCTATTTTCTTCTCTTGAACAGCCTGAACTCTTCCACAGATGAACAAGGGAAAGAAAGGACTAAATGGATCCACTGTAAGGAAAATACATTTATAATGCTTTGAACTCCTCTCTCAATCACACAGAGAACTCTGGGAGCAGAGACATGGTGTGAGAATAACGGCCACACTCAGCCGGGCACTCCTCTCCCCTGTAAGGCTTTGTCAGTAAACAGCTTCTACTTTGTGTTCAGAGTGTCTGGGTTTATTTCAGCTGTTTAGAAATCAGCTACAATGACCAGGAGCCAAATATTGTTTGACAGCAACATAGGAACTCTAAGTGTGTTTTCACACTCACACACACACATACACACAACACACACACACACAACACCCACACACCACGCACACACACATACATACACGGACACACACACACAGACACACACACACACAGGCATACACACAAACATTCAAAAAGCCCTGCTTGTGGGAGGATGGAATCTCCATATGGGAAGTCACTCAATCAATTAGCAGGTGTACAATTAGCAACATTTGTTCTCACATTGTATGTGGTGCCATCACCTTCATGCAACAGCTTTTAATGAATCTTTGTTTAACTGTGTGGAGCATGTGAGTATGTGTGTGTGCTTGTGCGCGTGTGCACGTGTCTATGAGTGTGTCTGTGTGTTTGTGTGTTTCATACTGTACATGTCTGTGTACATGTCTGTGCTGGTGGAGGGAGACTCTGCTGAGGAAGGGATATTGTATGAATAGATATAAAACAAATGCATCAGTTATGAGTGAAATGAAGCGTATCGGTTAGGGTGCGTGTCTCCACAGGAGGGTGGCTGGAAATTGTGTTGGCAGTGGAAGGGTGTGTGCTTTAGACTCGCCTTCACACAAAACAGCTGCTTCAGCATCTCTTTTCAGTTTCAATGTACCCAATCTACTCCTGCCTGCAGCAATTAGAGATTTTAATGACTACACCACTTAATGTGTAAAGTTGGGTTTGTTTTATGATTCCACCGTTGTTGTAGTTGTTATTGTTGTCAGAGTATGTGCTGATTGCTGTGCACTGAGCTGGGTCCAGGCAGTTTGTAATAAATCTCTGTTTCTGTGCTAGAAACCCGTGTTTCTTTGTGTAACGGCTATAATGTTGTATCTGTCCTGCTGCAGACACAACTCATTTTCCCTCAGCAATGAATATACCGTGTTCTGTTCTATTCTGTCCTATCCTGTTGTCAGTAAAGATAACGCTGTACGTCATCAGCTCAGGTTTGTGCTGAGAAAAGAAGTAAAAAACTGCAGCAGTGAGGTGAACCCTTATATACACTTCCCCCGCAGCACCCAGGTAGGAAAAAACAACATATGTTACGTAGGTCTATGTGTGGTGTTCTACTGATAATTTCATAATATATAGGCAGTGACATCCACATCACAGCATACAGACAAACACATTTTTTTCATGTATCTGTAATATGAGACACAGCTTTAATTACCGTTAGTGAGTTCTGTTATTGTAATTACAACTGTGCATTGAATATTTCAGCTGTTTAATCAGATCGAGCAGCATCTTCAGGAGGGAAAAAAAAGCCTGGATGTGACGTTGCAGTATTAATCACATGAGCTCAGAGAGAGGCATTTCCATTCTGAATTTTTGCGTCTGCCGTCTTATGAAAAATTAATTCGTAATTAAAACACACTGTATCTGCTGTAGCCGCATTTCCCCCTATGACCAGGCTCCCTGGTCTCCCTCCACAAACCAATTATCAGTGTTTTTGAGAGGCGTCTCCAGCTCCCCTCCCTGACTGCCTTCCCTCGGGGACGTGTTGATGGCTTTATGTTGGCTGAAACTGCGGCCATTCCTCCAGCTCTTAGAGTTTCACTTCTGAAGCATGCAGAAGCCCGGGCAGGGGGACAGACATGCAAACCGCCAGAGCACAGAAGCGGGCTGGTGTTGCCACGACAGTCTGACGGCCCTTCTGGTTGCTATGTGGTTTGGCCCAGTTGCTGGTGTGGCATAGGGGTTCCCAAATTTAAAAAAGTATACATACCCTCTGTGGCTCTGTGGAAATTCCCTTTAAAATGTATCCATAGAATTGTATGTGCTAATGCAGAATCCGAAATATGTATAATATTGCATAGATGCATTGTTTCACGCCATGAAAACATTTTTTTTGTTATTTTAATACGTTTACTTGCACACATGTGGGCTACCATATATGGTGATCATGAGTAAAATCTGTTTTGTAAATCTCCTCCAGAGTCCAATATCCAGCTGTGCACTATGTCAGTGCGGTGGCAAACCCGAGTGAAAGTGTTCTTAACCGTGGTGTGAACCATTAGCCTCGCCACAGAAGTGTGGTGCACCTTCCAATCACGCTACCAGCAAACATGATCATGACTGTGACCACAGCAGAGACCGTGATCACGATCAATACTGCCACACACGAGTGACCCACACCCCTGTTATCCAAACCACGGCCCTCGTCTGGCCTTGTGGATTGCTCTGTATCAAGGAATAATCCAGAAAGGAAATATGGTGCCACCCACTGCAAGCCGCTGTTGTCCATCACGTGAATTAATGTGAAAACGGTGTGAAAGACAGATCTTCTCTGTGGTATGGTGACATGACAGCCCCTGTGTCTGCTTCACATCTACTGGTCAGTTAGGGAGCTATTGTGCTCCTCTGGACCCAAAACACCCAAAAAAAGACTGAAAAGGGAGCACTTGCTCTCCGGACATGCCCGTGTACTGTAGATTCACAGTGATCTGATCATTGTCACACACCTGTTTCATTCTGATGAAGACCTTGCATAGCCTTACCTGTGTACTCACCTGACTCCTGTCAGAAAAGGTCTCACTCCTCTTTTATTACCTGTCTCTGTGTTCCGTGGCCTAACGGCAGCCTTGAGATTCTTTCAGCACAAGCGAGCGCCCCCTACAGGTCTGCCTGTGTTAGTGTGACTGCGGGCGGAGTGATTAGGGGCGTGCCTCGGCGGGGTTTTCATCCTCTCTGAAACTACAGCAGAAGTGTCCTCTCTCCTCCGCGCCTGTCGCTGCGCGACCTCTGCTGTCCAGCCTGTCTGAAAGACGAAGACTCATGTTTATTTCCACAGCCCAGTGACAATTTGCAAACAACTGTTTGAGGGATATTTCGCATAATGATCGCGGTCAGTGAGAACAAGGTCTGGGTCGGATTATTTATTTAATTTCCCTTTTTTCCCAAGAAATAATTGGCATAGTTTCCCCCCCCGGGGAAGTCATTTATAGTTCCATAAATATAAACACGCTCGTTGCCCCACATGCTTTGCCCCCCCCCCCGGGTCCCCTTCCCCCGGGTACTGCTCCCGTGACCTCACCGTGACGAAAGCTGGGAAATGTGCTGTCCCTCAGATTCTTCCCACAGTGTCCGTTTCCTGGAAGTGGCATATTCCCACCAGCCAAGGGCTATGAAGCTGTGCGTGGAACATCTTTGTACTTTCCATTCAGCGCAAAAAAAAAAAGACACCTTCCCTGTGGACACAGAGGGAAGATTGTTGCCGATGTGGGGTAAAGGTCTGCTATATTTAGCCGCACGCAGTCGGAAGCTCTAAGAGGCCAGAAACACTCTGAGCCTGAAAAGAGAAAGAGAACGATAGAGTGAATAATTTTGCCACTTCAGTCACTTTCTTTGGTTTGTGGAGGAAAGGAAAGGGAAAAAAAAGTCACATGGCTCCTTTTGGTTGTGAAAAAAGAGAAATCGTCACATAAAGTTTTAATCTCAGTTTCAGTGTATAACTGCGATTTTATGAAAGTGTCCTTTGTTGGACTTTTCAAAGTCCCATAGTAAATTAGTTAGCCTTTGAGCTTGCCATGGAAGGGACCTTATATATGATTATAAGAGATGTATGATTAGTACATTCATAAATGGAATGGCTGTTAAGGAAAGTGCTCCATTTTTATTTCAACATTACTGGGTAAAAGACCAGCAATTGCCATTAAAATCTGCTAAAAAGGTGCATGAGAACATGGAAAGTCACTTTAGCGGGATCTGCCTTTGCGAGGCGAGCTTCCTGTGTCCGTTTCCTGCAGAGCTGAGATGGCTGGGCCCCGAGCTGCCGCTCCTCAGCCGAGCTCCATGAAAAATACATCAGCGTGCGTGTAGGGGCCGGCGCAGCGGGTCTCTGGAGCCGTCATTAAAAGCCCATCCATCTGTCCTTCCGCGTGGCACCGGGGCCCTGGCTCGCTGTCCCACACTACAGATGTAGTTTACACTGTCCCTCCATCGCCCCCGGCCCTGCTGCCCAGAGTACTGTACCTCTGTGAGCCTGCATCCAGCCTCATACACTCACACACACACACACTCACACACACACGCACACACTCACACACACACACACACACATACACACACACACATATACTCACACACACACACACACACTCACACAGGCACACATACACACACATACACACGCACTCACTCACACAGACACACACACACTCACATATACACACACACACGCACACACACACACACACACACACACTCACACTCACCCATGCACGCACACACACACACACACACACACACACACACACTCACCCATGCACGCACACACACACACACACACACACACACACACACACACACACACACTCTCACACACGCACACATACACACACATACACACACTCATACTCACACGCACACACACGCACTCACATATACACATACACACATACATTCACACACACACTAAATCAAAATACACACAGATACAATAATACACATACAAATACGAATACAAACACACACACACACACATACACACATAGGTATGCACATTGAAATATACATACATACACACACGTTCACACACATATACACATATACTGTACACAACACACACATACACACACATACTGTACACAACACACACATACATGCACTCGCATGGACAGGCATGCAAACACATGCACTTTCTCTCTCTCACCTCACCATGTTCAGCACTGTCCCGGTCACTATCAAACATGGAGACAAAATAATGAGCAAAATTAAAGCCTGGCTCCAGCCAAGCAGCACAAAACGCAGGAAATCCACACTTTGATGCACATTCCTCAAACATCAGCTTTTTCTGGCAAAAACAGGCAGCGATCTTATGGCTTCTTATTTTTATTATCATTATTACATTATTGTTTTTCAAACCGAAATGGAGGTCATGATCATGTCGGGGAGAGTGCAGTTTTGAGCACCTCATCCTCGCAGTGGTGAAAAGAGACCACCCCATGGGCCGTGTGCCCCAGCGTTCATGTGTGAGAGGATGGAGAGGGGACACTGCGGCCTCTCGCTCTGTGTGTGTGTGTGTGTGTGTGTGTGTGTGTGTGTGTGTGTGTGTGTGTGTGTGTGTGTGTGTGTGTGTGAGAGAGATATCCTGCTGGCTAGCTTCAGCAAACCGCGCATCATCACACGCACTGTGCTTCCCCTTCACATCACACATGCAAATTGCCCACATTTGCATATGGAAATCAGTTATGCCATATTTTTGTCCAAGAACACAGCCGTCAGGACTTTATGTTTATGGGTGTTAATATTTGAGTCCAGGCAAGTGTGGCTGGATTTCATGGCCTGTCGGTACAGTAGGCTAACAGAATTGCGTGTGCGCCGTGTGAGCTGATTCCTGTAATTGGGGCGTTTTAGTGTGGGGTGCCCTGGCCCGACCCGGCGGTTTTGATGGTTATGAGTGAGCGATGGCGGTGTGCATGGGTGGAGGGGCGCGGGGTCTCCTCTTCCTTCCCCCCTCCTTTCATTTTATTTCCATCAACTCAGCCAGACGAACAAAGATGCCATAAAATGCCAGTGTGGCCCCCCCGCTGGCCTGGCGGGGCAGCGCTGAGGGGTGACATATTGAGACTCTTTAGAGCAAGGCTGCTGGTTAATGGGTTTTAATGTGCTGCTGTCTCTAAATGGGAGGCCCTAGTGAGACCCTGACCCTCCCCAAATTCACACCGACATGACAGCTGGAGGGACATGCGCCTGGAGAATGCCAAAGCAGCAGCCAGCCTCTGCTGTGTGTGTGTGTGTGTCTGCGTGTGTCTGAGTGTGCGTGTGTGTCTGCCTGTGTGCGTGTGTGCGTGTGCGTGTGTGTGTGTCTGTCTGTCTGTCTGTCTGTGTGCGTGCGTGTGTCTGTGTGTCTGTGTATGCATGTGTGTGTGTGTAATACTCTCTGTGTCTCGATGCACTTTGTGCAGGCTCTCTCTGTCCTGGAAAGTCCTGGCCGCTGTGGTAGTGGGGAGACTCGC
The DNA here is from genome assembly GCF_013368585.1 of Megalops cyprinoides. NCBI lineage: Eukaryota > Metazoa > Chordata > Actinopteri > Elopiformes > Megalopidae > Megalops > Megalops cyprinoides. The sequence goes on along the minus strand of NC_050598.1, from coordinate 31,628,049 downwards.
CACTCCGTACATGTCTGCACCAGCAGTTTTAAAAATGGTGTTTGCTCTCCGAGCTCTGGCAGACAGATTCCGCCACCCCGAGCTAAATCTGCCAGCCGTGGCTTTGCTCAGCTGGTAAATGAGCTCTGGCAGGGCCAACCTGATAAACTGTGAAATGCATCCCCTAGACTCACGGTCTTCCATCCATTTCTCAAAAATAAGACCAGACGCTCTTCTCCCGCACATATGAAGCACCCTCCATGTGACTGCATTAGTGAGTCCCTTCCCCCGCAAACTTAATGAGGAATATTTCAATGTTTAATGCCACATGATTGGTAGTGACATTAACAGGGGGGTATGTTCCATTGAATGATTTAGGCTTTAATGAAGGGATCATTGCATGTCGTATGTGAGTGTCTTTAGTCTTGATTTTGTGCAGTTGACGATGCGTGCGTATTTGCATATTACACATTAATGTAAAATGCCTTATCTTCCCGCATAATTGTGAATGGACTGCATTGCCTGCTTTGAGGTGCTGTGTGTGTGTATATATATATACACACACACGCACGCACACACACACACACACACACACACACACACACACTCACATGCATGCGCACACACGTGCACACACACACACGTGCACACACACACACTCACACACTCACACTCACACTCACACATACACACACACACACACACTATATGGACAAAAGTATTCAGACACCTGACCATTACATTGTAATGACATTGTATTCAAATACATATACTTTAATATGGAGTTGGTCCCCCTTTTGCAGCTATAACAGCTTCCACTCTTCTTGGAAGGCTTTCCACAAGATTTTGGAGTGTTTCTGTGGGAATTTGTGCCCATTTATTCTGTAGAGCATTTATGAGGTCAGGCACTGATGTTGGACGAGAAGGCCTGGCTCGCAATCTCCGTTCTGGTTCTTCCCAAAGGTGCTGCATGGGGTTGAGGACAGGGCTCTGTACGGGCCAGTCAAGTTCTTCCACACCGAACACATCAAACCATGTCTTTACAGTCCTTGCTTTGTGCACTGGGGCACAGTCATGTTGGAATAGAAAAGCGCCTTCCCCAACTGTTGCCACAAAGTTAGCATAGCATTGTCCAAAATGTCTTGGTATGCTGAAGCAATAAGATTGCCCTCCACTGGAGATAAGGGGCCTAGCCTGAAAAGCAGGTGTGGCCAAATACTTTTGTCCATATATATATATATATATATATATATATATATATATATATATATATATATATATATATATATAAATATCATGTAATTTTTCTGTCCCATGAATAAACAAAGTATTTGCATTCAGTAATGATATAATTATATAAATTTTGTATTCTCTCCTAAATGTGGGACAGAATACAAAAAAGTAAAGCAAAACAATGTGGGTTTTGTTTTACTTTTTCTACTCAAGGGAACTCTGGGTTGAAGCAGTAATTTCAGACAAACTCAAGTAATTTAAGTGACCTTACACATTTATTACGTTA
>NC_050598.1:31609051-31624051 GCF_013368585.1 Megalops cyprinoides | reverse complement strand
TCTTTCGCTCCTCTCTGGAGCAAAGCATCTTCACAAATTGCACAGCAGAGGAAAGTGTGATCTAGTCAGTGGTTACTTCTGGTGAGAGTTCTGTATTGAATGAAATCCCACAGCAGATACAGAAAGAACAGATGTAAGAATGCAGGGAGACATTTTGCGCTCATCACACTGGAGACAAATGCACTGTGAAATGCGATGCCTCTTCCTCCTCCAAACTGCACCTTTCTCACACACGCTGGCAAATACGGCATGAAGCTGAAATCAATGGGTTGGTTATCCCCGCCCCGCAAAGCGCAGCGTGTTGGAGAAAACAGAGAAACAGAGGCCAGCGCTCGCTGGAGACTCTTGAAATCGTGTTGTAATTTGAAACTGAAGAGATTATTAAAGACGATGGCTGGAATTCGTACGTCACCATGCCACAGCAGGCACCCGAACCTTCAAGACCCAAAGCAGCAACACAGCTCACTTCAGCTGATGCATGCTTTTTGAAAGATGAATGTTTAAATTTGATTTATGTGACACATTATGTTGTTGTAGTTTTTTCACATTTTCTTTACCTTATATCATTACTCACGTTATTATTATTATTTTTAATAGTTTTCTTATCAACATTCTTTTATTTATTTTGAAAGAGCACAGTGAAGGGTCAAGGATGTGCAAAGTGTTTTATTAATGGAAGAAAGAGTTGTAATTTTTTAATATTTTCTTCACCTTATATCATTACTCACATTATTATTATTTTTAATATTTTTCTTAGCAACATTCATTCTTTTATTTATTTTGAAGTAGCACAGGATCAAGGATGTAGAAAGTGTTTTATTAATGGAAGAAGAACTGTCAAGCAATATGACAACTTGTTTCAACATTTAAACATGTTTCAGAGCCGGAAATGTCTGTATCACTATCTGTAACCTCCTTGTGTTAAAGGTGCTCTCTGAAACACAGGGTGTCCATAATCAAAACAGCAACGAACAGCCGCCATGACATCAAGTCGATGGTGTTCTGTGAGCAGGAGGAAACTGAGGGGAATTTGCTTACTGACCAGTAAAGGACCCACTCCTCCTTTTCTAAAGCAAGACTCCTTTCTGCTGCACCCTGACGAACCCATGTGGACAAGAGCAGCAGCAAAATAACATACGAATCCTGTTTGGAGTTTGGTGGTGGGGGGTGGGGGTGTGAGGGTGCAGTTCGTTACACACTCCAGGGATCAGGCTCCCTGAGTCTTGGATACAGTGTTGTGTGTATCTTTTGTGCTTTGCTTCTACGAATTACACAGCAAGGACTGGTTTTGAAGTCACTTGTGCTGTGAGCTTCTCGTGTGAATGTGCAGCGACCATTGTCAGAAATGACGAGGTCCAGGGGAGCCCAGTGACGTCATGAGTCTGTGTGTGTGTGTGTGTGTGTGTGTGTGTGTGTGTGTGTGTGTGTGTGTGTAAATAGAGAAGGCATTTGCACACTTTTACTGGAGGATGCAAACAGTTTCCAGCATCAGCTGCCTCTCTCATGCTTATTTTCTCTGCCATTAAGCCGTCAGCTGAATTGTGGAAAGCGATCTGCAGGATGGCCGGGTACGGGAGCAGGTTTTTAACGGTTCAGAGGGGGAGGGAGGGAGAGGGAATTTCCGCTGTTCAGATCTGAGGAGCAGGTCGGCGTGTTGCTGAGTGGGGGTTCGGGAAGGAGGAGGATGCCGTGGAAATCTTGACCTTTTCAAAAGATCGTCTGAAAGAGCGCAGAGAAGGCTGGCACAGAACACACAGAATGACTCAGTGCTGCTCAGGCAGTCTCTGTGTGGAAGCCTTCCCACATGCCATGCGCTGGGAGCAGCGTGCAGTCCGCATGTGTGAGCTCACAGTGTGTAATGGTTCTGTGTGAGCTCACAGTGTGTAATGGTTCTGTGTGAGCTCACAGTGTATAATGGTTCTGTGTGAGCTCACAGTGTGTAATGAGCATGTGTGAGATCATAGTATGTAACAAGCATGTGTGAGCTCACAGTGTGTAATGGTTCTGTGCGAGCTCACAGTGTGTAATGGTTCTGTGTGAGCTCACAGTGTGTAATGGTTCTGTGTTAGCTCACAGTGTGTAATGAGCATGTGTGAGATTATAGTATGTAACAAGCATGTGTGAGCTCACAGTGTGTAATGGTTCTGTGTGAGCTCACAGTGTGTAATGGTCCTGTGTGAGCTCACAGTGTGTAATGAGCATGTGTGAGCTCACAGTGTGTAATGAGCATGTGTGAGATCATAGTGTGTAATGGTCCTGTGTGTACTCTCCATGTGTAGGACCTTCTCTGTTTCCTCAATATGTCTGCCCTCAAGACTGTACAGTACAGAGGACAATAGGTGGATAATATGGGGATCTGAAAAGCAGATTGGATCAATAAACTTATGATGAATGATCAGGAGTTCACTCACTACAGCTGTGTGGAAATTAACAAATTATTTCATGATTCTTCTGTGCATCGTATCATAATTCCAGAGTGGTGGAATGGGGCAGCAGTGTGGCTTAGTGGTAAGGAGCAAGGCTCGTAATGAAAAGGTTGCTGGTTCGATTCCCTGCTGGGACACTGCTGCTGTATCCTTGGGCAAGGTACTTAACCCTGAAATGCCTCGGTAAATATCCAGCTGTATAAATGGATAAAATTTTAAGTCGCTCTGGATGAGAGCGTCTGCATAATGCCATGTGATGTACCATAATGGCGACTCTCATTGTCACAAACTTTGCGTCCTCTGTTGTTGCTGAGTTGAATGTAGGGCACAGCTTCTGACGCGCTGATCCCCCACCCCCACAGTAGATTAAAAACAGATTGCGCTTTCTGTTCAGGCGACCTCTCCCTCTCACTAGCCACCCCACCATTCGCTGGAGTCTCACTTGGACAGAGCTGTACCTGCTCACAGCCTGGGGCTTCACCGTACGGACACTCAACCCAGACACATCCACCTGTCCCGGGATGAGGGGCCAGCTGCCTCGCTCACGCTAAGCCCCCGCCCCTGCAGGGGGTGTGGCCACATGGACTGGCTGCGACCTCAGCACAGGCAGCAGGAAAGCGGTGCTGTCCTTGGCTGCATCGTCCTGCTGTCATGCTTTGGGTGACCGCACGGCCCCGTTTGACAAACCCTCCTCAGATCTCTGGGCTGTGTGGCAGACAGCCTGCCTTGGCGGATCAGGTTCAATCCTCAGGCAGGTTTGTGCGTGACCATCCCAAACCGCGACCGTGGGGTGTGATGACATCACAGTCGCATACAGTAACAGCCTCGCTGACATTGCCTGTGCAAGTTAGATATTGTTTTATTTGCTCTCTTGCAATTATTATCTCATCAAACTAAATTTGGGTGTTGCATACAGTGAACTATAAAACAATTTATACACATTCTCTCACTCCCCCTAGGCTGTTCATGTCTCTTATTGTTGTGGCGTTGTGGATGTTATACTTTGTACTTTAAAGAAAGGAAATCTTCAGTTAAGCATAGCCCCCCCTGCTGAGGAGGAATGGAACTGCAGGACTTTGCAGCGGTCACTTTTCCTTGGCAGTGGGAATGGTTTAGATCCATTTATTACATTATATGCCATTTTCCTCTGAAAGAGCTCTTAAAAGCCTGAAGATATTTTGTTGGCAGCTCCAGTGAAACACTGCAGTTTATTATTGTTAATAATATTATATCAGGATGAAAACAAGCACACACCTACCACAGATTTCAGAAAAAAAATGTATCTTTAATGCAGACAGTGCACTGTACAGAGCGTAGTGTGGATTAGTTCATTATGCACCCCCTGCTCAACACACACATGCAAACTCACACACACTGTCTCTCACACACACACTCACACACACTCTCTCTCACACGCACACACACAAGCACAGTGTTGTTTAGTGGTATAGACTTTGTGTGTGTTTCTGATTTACAGGAATTATCGGTTAATATGTAAAAGTTTGAACAAAATGGCTGTGGTGTATGAGATGCGGCATGGCTTGTCCCTGGTTCAGTCTATGCCTGTTTGCTTTCCCTATTCGTCATCCCCTGAAGGATGGATGGCTGGACCCAGGTCAGTCTCTGCTCAAGCCTGAATGAAGTTATTAAAAAAGCAGCTTCCAGCAGGTCTGATCTCCCAGTAAAAGAAGATGTGAATTGAGTCTCGCTGTCTGTAAGCCGTGCATTCAGCTACTGGCTCTTTCTTTTTCTATTTTTTTTTTTTTTTTGTAAATCATGTTCGGTGTGGAGTGTGAAATGAATCTCTCATGAGAAGGCCGAGCCAAAGTGCATTTGGCTTTAATCGGCCCCCTCACACCGGCGTGTTCGCATTTTCTCATCTTCATCCTGTTAAAATGGGATTTCAGAACGTTCTGTCTCTGTGCTGAATGCGGCTAGAATGATGGTGATGTGCTTCAGTTGCAGCAAAAATCTGTTTGTTGAATCAATTGGCTTAGAGTCTGGGCAAAAGAAATGCACTGGTGCTGGACTGGGTTCTCCCCAGACCAAGGTCGTTCCCCCCACCACCACTTCCAAATGCTGCCGGCAGGACGACAGTGCATCCACCCTGGGCTTGTTTACAGTAGGGCAGTAGAGTAAATCTTTAATTTCCCAATTGGCACTTTGCTTTGCAATCAGTCAGCTAAAATGAGATCAACCCACATAGATAATTACTTAAAATTTACATAGGAATTGCATCATAACACTACATAGATCTTTAATTAATCTATATATTCCGGTTCCCATACCAACAGACCACACTAAAGGTTAGAATCTATTCATTAAACGACATACAAAAGACAGCCATCAATGTTTTGTCAACCTTAAATTATATTACATGCATTTAGCAGACACTCCTATCCAGAGTGACTTCCAGCACAATAGAACACAAGTGTATCCATTGAGGTTAGCTGAACAACAGTGTCAGACCAGGCTAACAGCACTCCCAGACCAGTGAGTGTGAGCATAACACTATTCAAGCCCTACCACAAGTTAACTTGTGCAACCTGACTAGGCAACAAAAGCTAAGCACACTACGGTAAATCAGTCACTAGAACACAGAATCCAAAATACATCACAATGGTAAATGCAAAACAAACATCAATCCTAGAGGTAGCTGGTGTTAGGGGGTGGGGATTGAGGATTGAGGTGGAACTTTAAAAACGCTCTTTAAAAAGTCTGCTGATAAAAGTCTGCTGATAAAAGACGTCTGTCCCTTCCTGCATGTAGCATTACTTTTTAAAAACACTGCCTTAAAGTTTTGTTTGATTTCACCAGTTGTTCCAAGATATTTGTAATCATCAACAACTTTGCCTTTAATTTTTGTTTGCATGGGAGCTGTTCTTCCTAAAATCTAGGGCGAAATGTTAAGGATTATGGGCATTTGGTCAGTAAAAGGACTTGACCATGATGCAGGGTGTACCCTTGCAGGACACTGCCAGTCGCCTGCAGATTTGATGATGTTTCTCAAGTCGTATTTACGCAGAGCGCATTTAATAACCAGGTGAAAACACACCCTTAGGGGAGCATTTCACTGGATAAGGACACATTGACCGTGTGGGATTTGTTGTTTAAAATGTCAAGTAGCCAACCAACATTGTTCAAATCAGCAAGAACATGTGGGTATGAAACAGTATGAAATACTGAGAGCATCCACCCTCTAGGTGCTTGAGTGCAAGATTGAGGAGAGTGATTGCAGCATCCCTCGCCTCTCCCCCAGCTCTCCTGGCAAGCAGTCGTGGGTCTGATTTATCCTGGGTCTCGGCCAGAAGCCGCTCGAGGGCTTTCATAACCACAAAGGTAAGGGCCACTGGCCTGTAATCATTCAGTGTTTTTGGAGATTTGGTTTTAGCCATAGGCACAACAGATTTCTTCCAAATTCTGTGAACTTTTTGTTTCTGAAGGGGCAGTTAAAAAATAAAGTAAAAAAAAAACCTCAAAGCTGAGTTGCACAGTGCTGCAATAATCAGCTCTCGAAGACTCTTTCTGACTTCGGTGCATTGAAGTGACTCAAGGACTTTTTACATGGTTATTTGGAATATGCTCACTTTTTGATACTTTACCTTTAAGCTCAGGAACCTCTCCGAAAAGAAATCACGTACATTTAATCTTGAATAAAACATACTCAGTGCCTCTGAAACTCATCGACAGCTTCACTATCAGCAACAATAACTATTCTTCTCTCTTCTTGTAGATGTAGTCCAGCCATTAAAGCATCCTTTGCTCCACTGAACCTGAGTTACTTCTCCTCAGTTCACACTCCCATCCTTATACCCCTGCCCATCCAGACAGATTTCCGTCTTAACATTTTCTTCTGTCCATAAAATACCTGGACAAAAAGCTCTCTTTTTCATATTTCATAACCCAACATCTGAATTCAAACATAAACCAGTGTCTGCATTCAAAGCAGTCTCGTAAACAGACTCACCTGTCTGATCGGGAGCATTCCTAAGCTGTATACCTGTCTCTTCACTGCAGGTTTACAGGTCAGGGAAAGGTGAGCTGCATTATGCTCAGACATCCCCAGTGCGGCTTTGGCAATGAATCTATTTGCCCCCTTAACTGGCCCATAACCCAGATCAGGAGCTCTTCTGTCCAGTAACACACATGACATACTAATAAAAGTTATTCACAGTATTCTTGTGAGAGCAGTGAATGAAATCACTCAGTGCAAGGTTAGGAGCGTCAGCAGAGAGATTCTAAATTCCCTGAATGGTTTGAGAGGTCACACTGTCCGCTTCTTATCATGTTCACTTTCGGATGTGAGTAAACACCTGTCGCAAATACGCGAGGGGATTGGCCAGAGCAGAGACAGCAGCTCAGTGTCCGGGCCGTAGATGCTCTGATTGAACCAAACAAACCTCTGTCTCCTCCTCGCATTCTGCTGTGGCTGTAGCATAAAGGAACTCCGTAGCTTTTCATGGAGGGGACGTTGGCATCCTGATCTCTTGCCAGGTCAGGTGATAGGGTGGGCATGTTACTCTTTATCCTGGTTAGGGGATAAGGTGGGTGTGGGCATGATGCTCTTTAGCCAGCTTAGGCTTCAGCCTCATTCATGCAGTTGGCCATGTCCTGAAGGCCCTCACTGGTTAGTGAGACCTCTTCAATCTGCTGACCACTGTTTATAAGGCTGTCAACAATAATGAAACAATAAAACAATAATAATGCTAACAGCAACAAAAATAGTAGCAATAAGACTGCACTATACCCTACCCTGATACTACACATACCCTACAGTAAGAGTATGCACAGAAAGGGATGGTGGGTTATGCTTGGGTAGGGAAGTCAGGGTGCAGCCTGAAGAGCTGGGTCTCTCTCTGGGAGGTTGAGATCTCGGTCCGCCTCGGTGTGGAGATCTGTGCTGGAGGCAGAGGGCTGAGTGAGAGGGCAGGCCTGTGGGCCCAAAGGAGCCTGTGAGGGTAATCAGGCCTTAGCGGGGCAGAAGCAGGATGCTGAAGCTTACTCTGTGCTTTACAGCGATCCAGGCCGTCAGCAGAGGAGGGGGGTGAGCGTGCCGGCCCAGGGGGCGGAGAGTGAATCTAAGGAGAGCTCAGACAAGAGAGCCCTACAGAAGTGTGTGCGGGAAGGTATGCGGGCTCAGTCTGGTTTTTCCTCGTCAGCAGGTGATGAAAAATGTCTGCTTTCTGCAGGAAGGTTGACAGAGGATACACACCCACGCTGAGCTCTGACGTTTCACGCCGTGGAGACGCACTCACACACCCTGCAGCTCCAGCAGAGTGACTCATTCACCGAGTCTGACCTGCGTCATACAGAGCGAACTTTCAGTGTATGTGTGTGTGTGTGTGTGTGTGTGTTTGTGGGTGTGCCTGTGAGAGACCATGTATGTATGTAGTCAAGGCAACATTTGGTTGGATGGATGATTAACAATTTAGTGTTGCGTCACAGTCGCAGCAACGGCTGCCAGATGAGCAGGTGAAGGCTAATGAACTTTAAGGGTAATTTAAGCACACTGGAGTTTGGCTTAGTTTCAGACACCAGTCCTCACAGGCAGGGGCAGCTCTGATTCAGTGAGGTTCCCAGCGCAGCACCAGGCTGCTGTGACTCTGCCGCTGACACCCCCCCTGAATCCCGACACGGATGGATCCCCCCCCCCCCCCCTCCCGGGAGGCTGCGTCTCCGAGCCTTCCCCAGATGAGTTCACACTCTCAGCTGCCGCGTGCGTGTTCGACGCCGGCTCTCCGAGATTATTGATGCTGGCAGAAAATGATCAAACTCTTTCCTGATGCACCTGTTTCCTAACAAGCAGACGCCACTTCCAATTACCCCGTCGAAACGTCTTAATAAGAGCCAGACAGCAAGCCGCATTTCTCTTAACTGCACCAGAGAAAAGTCTCTTTCATGGCCCTGTATCAGGAACAGCCAGGCTGTCAATCACTCAGCTGTTTGAGTCCTAGTATAAATTTAACCAGCCTACCTTAGAGCGAGCAGTCTACCTGCTGCAGAAACGGTGTGGCATTTAGTGTTTGCATTGTGCATTTAGCAGTTGCACAGGAAGTTTTACAATATGTGCTGGACTAAATGTTGGCGTGTGTATTTTATATTCATGTTTTGTGTCTGGTTCTCTTTTAATTGTCTTCCACAGCAGAATAGTAATCAGTCATGCGTATTTTTCATTTTTAGTTTCCCCCACAGGAAGTTTAATCTTTATATCACTTCATTCTTGCATCTTGCACTTGAACAGAAGAGGCCCAGGTAATTGGACCTAAACGCAGTTTACAACTGTGTGTTCCCCCTAGAAGCTTCTCCCTGGAATTGGAGTGATTTTTCTTCTCACACAGCCGTGTGCCAGGGCTCCAGAGGCAGGCCAGAGCCTGCTACGAGCAGGTTCTCACTGGAGACACTCTGCTGCTCCCCGCTCAGGGTGTGAGAATAATTCTGCGCTCTGCTTTTCTGCCACACGCTCATCCCAGCCCAGGCTTGGCAGACTGGCTCTCCTTTGTCTGAGACTGCTGTTCAGAGGTCAGCAGGACGTCCAGATTAGTCACATCCTACAGAGTTTACCATCTGAACAACAGCTACTGATCACACTCATTAGGAGCAGTGCGTATAGCCAGGGGAGGGGCTCTCACTGCTGCTCCATCTCTCTCTCAGACTCCTTCTCTCTCCTCCATCTCTCTGTCCCTAACTCTCCTCCATCTCTATGTCCTTCCCTCCATTTCTCCCAGACAGAGGCAATCTCTCCCCTCCATCTCTCTTAGACTCCTTCTCTCTCCTCCATCTCTCTGTCCTTCTCTCTCCTCCATCTCTCTGTCCCTCTCTCTCCTCCATCTCGCTGACACAGTCCTACATCCTCCTCTGTGTCTCGCAAAATTAGAGTTCAGTGTCATATTGCAGGCATCGTGTGGACGTAGTGTGCAGGGAATTGGTAGATATTCTCTTGCTTCATATAAGGAAAGCAGCCAAACATATATCAGAAAATGTTCTTAATGACAAATTAAATTGAATATGATCTGTCTCAGCGATATTAGTGAAATGAACAGTGAATGAGTGGGAAAAGCTCGTAGCTGCATTGACATGTGCTCCACCCTGATCATCCCGGGCTGCTGTTCCACTGCCTGTTGAGCCAACAGAACAGAACACCTGCAAATTACAGCAGTCGTTACCACGGTAATCAGCTGATCCTGGGTCTGAGTTCACATCTGGCTCAGAGGGGTTGAGCTAACAAGAGGAATTGGTGAAATGACCCTGGTTCAATTTTTCTGTTGGCAGAGTGTTCCCACACACATGAAAGCATGTGAGGAAGATCTGCTTCTTTCAATCTTCATGAGTCTGCAGAAAATCTGCGTAAACGTGCAGATTTTGTCATTTGCAAAATGCAAAATTGGTCTTTGAGACAGAAACAATGTTTCAGAGAGAGAGAAATTGAGTTATTGAATTATGTGGGAAACACTCACACATCCTTATCACTGCCATGATACTTTATTGTGCCTGATTGTGCTCGGCCTTATCTCGGTCTGAAAGCACAGTTCTGCCCCATTTCTCTGCCTGTGTGGTGATGAGTGGAATGTGGATTTAACAATGGATGCCTTTATGCTTTACTTCTGTAAGTCCATTTCATAGCTTGCTTGACGTACATGCAGAACTCAAGATTTAAATGTAAATAACAGCTATTTGTTAATAACAGTTTGGTTTCCTGCAAAGCTAATCATTGTTTCAGGAAGACATATAAGAAAACAACAGCAGGACAAATGGCGGATTGTCCCTCTGGAGTCATTTGTCTTTGACAGTAAGACAGAAAATGTCACCAGGAGGGACAATCAAACAGTCTGTTTTGGAAAAAGGGGGTAAAAAGTGTATGTGTGCGTGCGTGCGTGTGTGTATGTGTGTGTGTGTGTGTGTGTGTATGTGTGTCTTGGAGAGAGGATCATATTTTCTTAGATGTGCACACACGCTCCAAATCTCTGTTTGTGCAACTCACTCCATCACTCTCCCTTTCTCCATCTCTCTCTGCATCTCTGTTCTTTTGTTCATCTCTCTCTCTCTTCCTCTCTCTCTGTAACACACACTTTCTGTGGCGCGCACACACACACACACACACACAATAAGGCAGATTTATGCTGCAGTATTGCCAAAGCAGGACTATGAATGAAAAATAAGATGCAACATCAAAGGTGACAGTAATTTACATACTGATACAAGTATTAGTATGATAAATATATAAAAAAACTGCCCCTCTTACACCCACACATACGCACACACACACACACACACACACACAAACACACACAAACACACACACACAAACGCACACGCACACACACACACACACACACGCATGCACACACACTCACACACGCACACACATGCGCACGCACGCATGCACACACACACACACACACGCACACACACTCTCTCACTCACACGCACACTCACACTCACACACACACACACACACACACACACACACACACACACACACACACACACACACACACACACACACACACACACACACACTCACTCACTCACTCACTCACTCACTCACTCACACGCAGGGATATGACCAGCAGCATGCATCAGTGGCTGATCCCTCTCTCCCTTCCAGAAGGCCAGAGCTCGGCAGTAATTGGATCAGAGGAGTGGAAAGTTTTCGCCCGGCCTTAGGAGCGCGCCCAGCCCTCCCTCTAACCTAAATTGTTAATGGAGACAAATGTTGCTGGGCATCCTGGGAGAGCTCTTAATGGGGAGAGTAAGAGTGGGAGAGGCACAGACGATTTCAGCGGAAGCTCGGGGGCCCCGGGGCCACCGGCCGCCGTGGCAACGCAGGGCTGTTCAACCCCTCTCCCCGTTTAAAGAGAGTTCTCCTCCTCAGCGGATTGCAGCATGGCAGTCCCTACCCTCCAGCCCTGCCAGCACGTTCCCGCTGCCGGAGTGGGCCACATTTTGTGCCTTTAACTGTCAGGGCTGTCACTTTTAATAGGTTCACTTTAAAAGCCTCATTTAAAAAAATGCGCTGTCCTTCATATTCAAATGCAGGCATTTTTATGTAGACCGCATGCACTTAAAAATGGTTGCAACTGAGGGAAAAAAACCTTTTTCTCATAACCTTACTATATCCAGTGGCATGGTGATCAAAGGGAGTTATGTAAGGGCTGAAATAATCTCAAGAGTGAAGCTATTGGACTACAAATGCTAAAATGGATGTCTGCAAGGGACTACATTTCCCAGACAGGCTCCCTTGCAGATACTCATGGATTTATATGCAAGTGATCATTAAATGTGTGCAAACAGATTTTATGAGCAGACTGTTTCAGTAACCACACCCTCATGCAACCTAGCACTGTATCACTGGTGGATGATGACTACCAGCAGGATGGACCTCATTATGACATCACAGGGTGGTCATAAAGGTGTGGCACACCAAGAGGAAAATGACATTATCCTGGGAGAGAACTCTCATACTGTGTACAGAAATATGTACATGAAAGAGCAAAATATTACTTGACTAAATTTACCTGGCAGATTCACATATATGCACCCTGAAGGCCACACCTACCCTTCACAAAATTTGGTTTTTGAGGGAATCTCCTAGGGCAAAAAAAAAAACTCCAGGCTTCAAATCATCATATAAACATGGTTGAAAAGTAATTCTTATTTTTTGCCGATGTGGAAACAGACTGCCAAAGATAATGTATTCAGTGATTACTGGAAATGTTTGTGCCATGGTTTGCAGATTTTATCTCAGAATAATGTACTGTTTACCAACCCGTTCTGAGTTCCTGTAACTGATGCTTTCACTTCGTAGAACGCACTTGAAAAGGGTTTTCATCGTTAGCGGCATCCTGCCGTTCACAGGAGTCATTGCAATCCGTCATTACTGAACAGACAGGAAGCGTGGCGAGCTTGGGGGACAGACAGGAAGTGTGGCGAGCTTGGGGGACAGACAGGAAGCGTGGCGAGCTTGGGGGACAGTGAAGGGAAGCGCAATCTTCCCCACACAGCCCCGGCAAACATCCAACAAACGCTCCTCCAACGCTCCTCCAACGCTCGCCTAACGTTCAGCCTCTCTCCCCGTGTTGTGTTTCCCAGTATTTGCATTCCCTGTCGTGCTGTGATAATTGTGTAGCTGTAATGGAGAAATTAGTCGGCCCTGAAATGAGAGTCCCTTGTAAAAAGTGTCACTCTTCTACATCAAAACTCACGTCTGCTCTGAAAATCACAGCTGCGGGGCATATTTAAATCATCTCTGCTTTCCAGGGATCTGTTATTCTTTTGTTTTTTTTTCCAAGAAGTGTTATATCTATCAAACAATACCCAGCAATCAAATTTGAACACCTGTTTTTTTATATAATTTGGAACACTTGGTGAAAGACCAAAATGCCATTCGACACACAGGTTAGTGTTTTTTGTTGCTGTTGTTAAGGAAACATTGCGTTTGAGTCTGTGAAAATAAATGCATGGTTTCCATTGGAAACCATGCATTTATCTCCCCACATTTCGGCATTGCTGTTCCCCTTTATCTTACAGCCCTCTACAAAAACATAGGCCTCGCACACGTGTTTCTCTATTGAATTTCCACCTCTTAATTTTCCTTTGCCATAATCTTGAAGCATCTGGGACTGCAGAATAGCAAGTATTTTATAAGCTACTCAGTATATAAATGACACTCTGCCAGATATATTTATAGCCAGAGGGATAAAACTCTGCTCATACCTCACAGAACCAAGGCTCTGAATGGAGATACTTTTCTATCTCTCTCCCTCTCTCTCTCTCTCTTTCCTTTCTGTGCTGGTTTTAACAGAACTACCATAAATACCGTATATAAGCCAGTCCTTTGACTGGCTAAAAAACTAAGACAAGCCATAGCCCCTCATTCTGTGCGTTTTAAATGCAGCTTCAGTGTTCTTTCCGAATACCAACTCGTCTCATTGCTACATCCATCATTATACCCCTTTAAACAGTTTTAGGGGTATGGAGATGATTAATGCTAACCTTTAAGCGCACTTCTGAGAAGCGAGGATCATTGCGGCTATTTTGAAACAGTCATCAAATTTTAGCAGTTTTCTTGAGGTTGTAGAATTTCTGTTAACTGATCAGAATCTAAATCTAAAATTTTGATGGGGTACCAAATCATTATACTATAATAATTATAATTATTTATAATAATAATAATAATAAGAAGAAGAAGAAGAATATATTATTTGCAAGACTTAGGCTAAATCTGTGTAAATCTTTCAGTGGTACCTGAAAAAAATCATTTTATACATACCTTCAGATTTAAACCACAAATACATGTATATATGTATAAATTTGGTTTCAAAAATAAATACTTAGCAGAACATAATTATTGAGTTTATTTGTAAATCACACTTTGTAAAAGACAGTTAACCCTTTCAAAGATTTGTGTAGCTGGTTAGCTAACAAAACCAGCTCGCTTGGTCCACTGTAATGACAGTAGTGTCAAGTCACCTACTTCTGTAAACCATTCTGCTGTTAACATTTGGCCTACCACACAGCTAGCATATATAATGTGAGAGGTCCCAAATTGGTTATTGTGCTGCCGGTCTGAGCAAGAAAGGGGAAAGGTAGGAAAGGGAAATTGACCATATTTACACTGGCAGCCATATTGACCTGAAAAAATGACTTTGCCTGGCGCACTCTCCGCCTCCCACCACTGACAGTCAGTAGTGGGCGGAGTTTATTACTATAGCTTTCATTTTAAAACGCAGACACATACATTTATTTTGAAGTATTTAAGATTGAAATATTTTAGATTTTTATTTTTGCAGCTCAGATTTTACAAGAAAGTAAATAAATGAATTGAATTTTAAATTACTGATTTTGGAAATGTAATATTTGAATTATATATTAAATATTAAATATAACACTCAGATTTTAGATTTAAATATTTATTTAATAAAATGAGATTTAGATATAATTATTGTCATAAATATTTATCTTAAAAATCATGACTTAATATTTAGTTTTTTTTACTTTAAACTTAATATTTCTTTTTCTTAATATTAAAAAAGTTATAATCACAAATTTAAAAAAAAACTGCAATTTGACATCTGTGGTTTAAATGTGAGGATATGTATAAATAAGATAAAATGCTAAAAGATAAAAATATGATATAGCTTTCTTTTAATAGAAAATATGATAAAAACATTTATTCAGAGTGCCGCATATATCTGAGAATAAAAATGAGATGAGAGATATGGTGTTGTGATCATTTCCTGAACTGAAAATTTTTATATGAAAAAAATTGATATTTTTAATCACTTTTTAAACAACTATCCATGACATGATCTGTGCAGCAATTTGTACTTTCTTTAAGGCCTTGGGTTTGATCATTTAAAGCAATTTTGAGGAATGTCTTATTAATTTAAATGAAAAATAAAAACACTTCCAAGTCTGCATAATTACTTATGGTCATTCTGCAAAGGCCTTTTCATAAGATGCTCAACCCTGAAATGAGGTTAAGAGCCTGTTTAAACTCAGCTCTGGATATGACGAACAGAGACGGTGGAAAGGTGACAAGATCCTGCTGCTGTTTTTACCGTCTGCTCACCCT
>NC_050598.1:31601551-31604051 GCF_013368585.1 Megalops cyprinoides | reverse complement strand
TTTTAATGTAAAATACAGTTTTATTGGTTCAAATCAATGACAGCAAACAAAATCTCCACCCATTCTGGGTAAGAAGGTAAGAAGGCCATGTCCATGTTAGCAGAATTGTTTGTGATTCTTCTCCCAGGCTGTGAGTAGGATTAAAGGAAGATGAGTTCTCAATCTTGGCCCCCTCATTGATACATCTCTTTACTTTCTCCCCTCTTATTTCATCCTCACCTTTCTCCGCCACTTGCCAATAGCACTGTGCTAATTATCTCTCAGAAATACCCCTCTTTTAAGTCGTTTGTGGTTTCAGATGAATTCAGATCATGACATTGGGTATTTACTGCTTTTGATGCTAAATAATGTAGGTTTATTTACCACTTTCCAACGGCTCCCTGATTCAGTGCTACTGTTAATGGGCAGCTAGTTTGCTGATCTGTGAAATGGAGCCCTTATTAAACCGATGAGAATCATTTCTTATGTTATTGTTTTTATCGGGAACCTGCCTCGAAAGACGCCACCTTAAAGCATTGAAATAAGTTTGTCTAATGCCACTTCTAACCCTCGCTCAAGAAATGCATTGCTATATTTCACTTTTCTCTGCTTAAAGCCTATTTTTTGCAGAAGCAGGAATTGTAATGATAAATAAGCTGAGAGGAACCTGCAGAGGAAGGCTTCAGCCCACTTTAATTCCTGCACGATCCCCACTCCCTTGCGATACCATCTTCTATATACGCACTTTCTAAATCTACCAATAAATAAATATTCTGGGGCAGAGATGTGGAGATTGTTACCGCTTTAGTTCCAGTCAGTCCAGAGGTTATTGCAATTTCTCTGAGTCCTCGGAGTGCATCATATTGAGTTGTGTGCTGTGAGCAGTATTGTTTTAGCTGTAAAAGTCGACCTAAAGATATTAAACCAAGTGCGTGTGTGCTAATGATGTCCTGGTGTGGAAATAAACATCACTGACATGTAAAGTTGGGTCTGTGTGGCACACTGCGTGAATCCAGGCTAGTAATAGCTGCATTAGACATCATTGAAAAATCCACTGCTGGCGTTTAGTCCTTTACACATTCATTAATGTGTATTACTGCTGGAAGAAAAACATTTTAGAATTTGTAAGGCATTTACACCTGAACCACAGATGTTGCTTGTGCGTATGTGTGTTTGTGTGTGCTTCTGTGTGTGTGTGTGTGTGTGTGTGTGTGTGTGTGTGTGTGTGTGTGTGTGTGTGTGTGTGAGTATGAGTGTGTGTGTGTGTGCTTCTCTGTGTGTGTGTGTGTGTGTGTGTGCGTGCGCGTGCGTGTGTGTGTGTGTGCTTCTCTGTGTGTGTGTGTGTGTGTGCGTATGTGTGCGTATGTGTGTTTGTGTGTGCTTCTCTGTGTGTGTGTGTGTGTGTCATTTTTCTTTAATAAATGTTAGTAACATCACCATAAAATGGCAGCGGTGTGTAGAGTAAAGTTAGTGGGACCTTCAGCATTGCAGCGCGTTGCACATTAATGTCATGTTAAAATAGGCATCATTAGTCTTGCAGAAAGATGTACTGGAAGTAGCACTTAGTATAGAGAGCCAGCGGCTCAATTTATGTCCATGGCAATAAACATTTATTAAAGCCTCCTTGGTCATCCTGATGCAAAACACCACAGCCTTTATTAAACACGGATTATATTTTTCAGTGTAATTAATAAGAATAACTCTTTGTGTGTATATTTATGTGTTAGTACACCAGAGAGTGCCGCTTGCATGGGCAAATTCCCGGGAGGCCTGTTCTTCAGAACTCAGTGTCTCCTCTGCATATTGTGCAGAGCAAGCAAAACAGAAGTAGCCAATTTTAGCCAAATCAACAGGGAAAATTTCCTCAATTATTTGATGAAATTGTTCCCAGGAAGAACAGCACGAAACAGCAGTGATTGAGTGAAATCCTGTCCAAACAGAACACCGTGGCTAAACAGCTCCCATATACAGAGCACCCACCAGACCGCTGTGTGCCTCTATTTATGTCTCCATCTATTTACAACCCGGTTTATGAGCGGAAATGTCTTCACAACCCCTTTTCCAATTACCTGAACCCACGAAACCTTTTTTTCTGTGAGTTTAAAAATGTCTTGTTGCTGGATCTGCACCCCCTTATGTCAGCTATCTCTGAATTTCCTCCCCCTCCCCATCACCACCTCACTCCCTGCTTTGTCCTCTCATGTACAATTCCTTTGCTGACTTGAAGATCACATCGAAATGTACTGTTACAAAATCAAAATTTTGCAGCTGTCAGCAAAACTATTTTATTTTAGTACTTTTCTATCTGCTGTGTGTATGCCCTTTATCTGTAAACACTTTCTTTTAAATACTCAGTGATAAAGTCTTCAATTAAATAGAAGTCAATGCTAGTCCTGCTCTGTGATTGTTCAGAGATTTTAATAATTAATATTTCAAGGCATTTTCTATTTGTTTGTACCCAATTTTACATTATTAAATTCCATATTTTCATATTAGAATATAATTGGTCGCTATCGTATCA